>NC_057814.1:609017413-609317413 GCF_018294505.1 Triticum aestivum
GGTGTTGCCTCTGGATGAACAAGACCCCGATCGATCGAGCCGGTTGGGGCTGTATGAACAGGACCCCGTGGAGGGCAGTATGAACAGGACCACCCCGTGGAGGGCAGGATGAATAGTAGACGGTGGAGGGCTGGATGAACAGTAGCCCGTGGAGGGGTGGTTGAACAGGAGCCCGTGGAGAGGGCTGGTTGAACAGTAGCCGGTGGAGTAGCGCGCGGTGGAGGCTGTATGAACAGGAGCCCGTGGATGAACAGTGCAGGTGGAGGCTGGAGGAGGTCGACAGTGGATGAACAGTAGCCCGTGGAGGCTGGAGGGGGTCGACGGTAGAGATGAACAGTATCCCGTGCGGTCCCGTTTTGCGGTACGCCACACCCCTCCCGATGAACAGGACCCCCGTTTCGATCGTAGCGCTCCAACACAAGTCCGTTTCCTCCGTTTTGCGGTACGCCACACCCCTCCCGATCAACAGGACCCCCGTTTCGACCGTAGGAGGTCCGTTTCCTCCGTTTTGCGGTACGCCAGGCCCCTCCCGATGAACAGGATCCTGTTTCGAACGTGGCTGGTCGAACACAAGGTCGTTTCCTCTGTTCTACGGTACGCCAGGCCTCGTTTCCATCGGTTGTTCCGTCCAAGCCCTCCCGATGAACACGACAACGCATTCCGTTCCGACCCAGCCGGTTGGCTCCCCATGAACACGATGACGACGCTGTTTCTCCGTTCCGACCCAGCCATGTGCACGAGCCCTGGCCGTACGTACGCGCGAGTAGGCGTTCGAGACCCCGCCCGTATGTACGTACGTGGCAGTATTTACTTTCTTGCACCCTGGCCGCTGTACGCACGTGTACATGCTACGTGCGCGCCTCTACTACGACACGTGCGCGCCTCTACATCGACCAGTATGTATGTACACATTCGCGACCAGAATGACAACGCTACGTACGCTTCGACCAGGTGGGTCCCGACTGTCAGGCACTTCCTTGCATGTAAAGATGTAGCTGGTGGGTCCCAATAGTCAGGGAGGCGAATCGTTTTTTTGCCCGGACGCACTTCCTTGTGTGCGAAGATGTAGCTGATGGGTCCCAACAGTCAGGCGGAAATGTTTTTTTCGTGAAATACGGTGGCCCGTCCGGTGGGTCCCCGCTGTCAGGTGGAGGAATAATTATTTTGCGCGTAATAAGGAGGAACTTCCTTGCTGCGGCCGTGGACCCAGCTGTCAGCGTCTCCACGTACAGTACTCTTCCGATAGAAGTCGGTCGTTGACCACATTGACCACGCCACGCCTAGAGCACCAAGGCGATGGACGATGGCGAGGCCTAGGAAGGGGACGACGCGGAGCCAGGGAAGTCGCGGCAGTGGATGCCCACGCGGAGAGGAGTACGAGGGTTCACTGGTTCGGCTGCGGTGTGAGGCTGCCGTCGCCGCAGAATAACAGGGGGTGTGGGTGAGTAGAGGGATGGCCTGGCCAGCGGTGGGAGTAGTAGGGGGCGGTGAGGCCTCCGCGGCATCGCAGCCGGCCACGGGAGGCAGGAGCACGAGGCACGACCAGCGCTGGTTTGGGCGGCTGGAGCAAGAAGACCAGAGGTTGAAGAAGCACTACGGCCGTTGGATGGACATCGTACGGTCAATGCAGCTAGAATCGTGCATATTTACTAAGTTGACAAAGCCCTCCGTCCCCGTCAACTTAGTAGGCCCACAAGTCAGCCTCCCACTATACTGGGTCCCAGCTAGCAGGGGGAGTATTCATTTTTTGTGCGTAATAAGGAGGCACTACCGGTGGGTCAGAGCAGACAGCGGTGGGGACATTTTTTCACAAAATACGGTGGCCCGTCCTGTGGGTCCCAGCAGTCAGGGGGGAACCTTTTTTCGCCAAATACGGTGGCCCGTACGGTGGGTCCCTACTGTCAGGTGGAGGAATAATTATTTTCCGCGTAATAAGGAGGCACTTCCTTGCGGCTGCCGTGGACCCAGCTGTCAGCCTCTCCACAAAAGTACTCTTCTGATGGAAGTCGTTCCTTGACCACGTTGACCACGCCGCGCCGAGAGCACCAGGGCGGTGGACGACGACGAGACCTAGGAAGGGGACGGCGCGGAGCCGGGGAAGACGCGGCAGTGGATGCCCACGCTGAGAGGGGTACAAGGGCTCACTGGTTCGGCTGCGGTGTGAGGCTGCCGTCGCCGCAGAATAACAGGGGGTGTGGGTGAGTAGAGGGATGCCCTGGCCAGTGGTGGGAGTAGTAGGGGGCGGTGAGGCCTGCACGGGAGGCGGGAGCAGGCGGTCCCGCCGGCGCTGGATTTGGCGGCTGGAGCAAGAAGATTAGAGATTGAAAAAACACGACGGCCGTTGGATTGACATCCAACGGTTACGTCTGCTAGAATCGTTTGTTGACGTATATAATAACTACAAAATCTGGCATACGCGTCAACTTAATAGGCCCATAAGTCAGACCATTCCCTCCTTTTTAAATAATTTATATATAGCTCACTGCGACTTCTTATGCAATTTATTGCAGTCTGTTTTTTTGGTTGGCCTGGGCCAATTTCGCATATTTCTGTGGGTTCCAAACTATTTGTAATACCGAAATGTCGAGCCAGATTTAAAGTACTTTGAAGATATAGTTAAGTTAGGTTAATGCCCTGTGAAATAGGAATATGAAAATGTGAAAAAATTCAGAAATTATAAAGTAATTGCCAATTTGTCATCTGTTTTTATATTTACAACCAATTTCATATTATTTTCAAAATTTGCAGGCGTCTTGAAAGAGTTGCAGCCCATCAGGGCATAGAAAAATAAATAGGCCTGGATTGGGTATTCTTCAGAAAAATAAACTGGGCTCATTTTCACAAAGAAAAAATAGCTGGGCTGGTCACATGGTGAACAAAAAATATAAGCCTGGGCTAGACGGGCCACAGCCCAGTTCAAACCCTGCTCCGTCTCAACAATAACAAAAAAAATACTGCTCGAGCAGCTACGTCCCAGGTATCAGCCGATCTTGTGTTGTTCTCTTGTCTATTGACTATATACGCTCACAATGTCGTGGGTCCCAGATGTCAGGAAAACACTAGGAGGAAGCATTTTATTTTTCCATACGCTCACATGGTGGGCCTGTACTATCATCCTCTCCGCGTACTTCTGCCGATTCCTGTTGTTTGTTGACCATGTTGACAACGCGAGAGGGCGGCGCCGCGGCGAGCGCACCAAAGCGCGCGAAGGACGACGGCGAGGCCTCGGACGTCGGCATTAACGATTTAGGAGACGGTGGGGCGGTGATGCGTGCGCTGAGGTGCAGCCAGCCGTGGGAGGCGGAAGCAGGCGGCCCCGCCGGCGCTGGTTTGGTTTTGGCGGCTGGAGGAAGACAGGACTGAAGAAACATGACAGACTGTAAAAGCAGGAGGAGTTCTTAACAACCTTAACTGAAACCAGCAGGCACACTTAACAACCATAGCTGAAAGCAGTATGAGTACTTACACAGGTTCAACCGTACAAAGCACGCCTCGAACAGTGCTACTTTGCCTACAGTTAACCAAGGGTGAGGCCGCCAAGCCCCAGGACAAGGCCCAGGCGCCCCCCGCGCATCCACAACCTTCTGAAAGCAGCTTCATCTCGCAATGTGGTCAATAAACAAGATATGCGCTTTAGAGCCATGGAAAAGCAGGAACATAATCTTCTGTCCTATTCTCCAAGATGGACGGGCCTTCATTATTTGAGACCACCCATGAATAAGTATCTTTTCACCTCCAAGGGGAATGGAGTAGGTCGACATAAACATCATGTTGTGACCAAGCGCAAGTCTGACCCGACCATGGTCAGGCATCTGTATAGGAACAATAGAACTGGGCAGTTTCTCTTTCAAGAAGATAACAACTGTAAAACTGTGTATAAGCAATAGTTTATGAACAACATATATAATAGAAAACAGCTCGTACCATAAGTTTCTCGACACAGTTGGACCTGTTCAACGAGTGCAGCAGTGGCACACATCTCCCACGTGGCCTTCCACCATTGAAACGCCCCACAAGGACCTCAAGACGATCAATAAAGTGTAGGAACTTGTGGATGTCGTCCCAGTCAACTTCAGTGCCATCAGTAACAGCCGAGTTTTTACAGAATAACAAACGAGCAGCCTGCTTAAATCTAAAAAAACCTACACGTGCCACCAATTATAAGAAAATATTAGTTAGAAGTAGCATCTTCGTGAGAGATTCGTTGCTACTTCTAAAGTTAAATTGTGATTAGTTAGACTGAATAGGTGGATTAAGAAGTAATCGAGGCAACAAGCAAGAACCAGATACAAAACTAACATGGATGAACAATTGGAACGACGTCGGGGTGGAAGATCGCAATGAAGATGAGACCAGGTTCTGCTATTTCCATCAACATTCGTGCGCCAACTTTCAGTCCGTAACACTTGAGAAAGTTTATCCAAGTTCGGCCATAAAAAATCAGGATCTTCTTGGTTCATGAACCCAACTCAGAACTTATATCCATGGCTTGTCTTCACTGTGACCATTAAACTAGTGCATTCAGTTATGGCAAGGCCGAGCATCTTGAGTACATGTGTTCTGGCAGAGCAAATAATGCACAGCAGGAAAAATAATATGAGAACACAATGTATTCCCTATCCAAATCTAGAAATAACTTCCTCCTTCACGTCAGTGGTGACCATCGTACTGGTAGTACCTTTTATCCAAATATAGCAATCCAAATTTCCAAATTAGTCGACAGCATGTTAAAAAAAACCCACCATCCCGGATAGAAAAGAGGATTCTAGGAACATACTGTGCGTGTTTTAAAATCATGTGTTAGGATGAGAAGGAACAAGTGTGGCGTCTCGCCGAGGGCGCAGAAACCTGTAGGGTCCTCGCACTTTGGGCACTGCAAATGAAACACACTAGATTCAGTAGGAAAAAAATGCATCAACGGCGGCGGCTGCCATCCTAGGATTACGCGCGACCAAGGGACTTGGATTTATCGAGGATGGATGAAGAATTCGTACCTGGTTCTCCATGAGAAAACCCTATGCAATCACCGAGAGGGGGTTTTCTCTGAACAAGCAGACGAGGGAGAAGGGGATTCAGGCCCAATGAAATATTGCCGCTTCATCCGTCCAGCTTACTGCTAAAGCTGGAAAGGGGGGTTGTGATTTGACGGCTCATTGGGCATTACTGGGGCGCTACGACCGGGGTGTGTCTACCATGCATTTGTGCACTCTAATTTGTGCATATGGCACGTGGACTCCGTTGCTGGATGCTCCACATATCAGCGAAAGGATGTAGAAAGACAGGAGTAACTAGTTACACAAAAATATATTTTTGACAGAGAGATACTCCCTCTGTAAAGAAATATACAAATCTTTTATATCACAACTTTATACATAAGAAAAATCAAGGGGAATATATATAACATATATAATTATAAAAAACATAGTTGTTTTTAACACAGTATAGACGAGTTGGTGATGATGGTGTGCCTGCCATCCTGCAATATAGGTCGTCCGATTTATATGTGACGGATAGGACGGAAACGATGGCAATTTTGCAAAAAGGTACCCACACACCTCTCCACATTTGCAAATAAGGCCTTCCTCGTTCATCCTTTTTGCTCACAAGATAAAATACTCATACAAATGCATCTTGATGTTACGTGCAACGCACAAGCATTATGGGGGTTCAGCTGAGAATATAATACTCAGACAGACTCACGGTTCTGGACTTTCGGCCGCAGGCCCACCTTGCATGTTTGGGGGCCCATGTGTTCTACCTCAGCGCTTTTCATATTGCAAGCGATCGGTACGGTGCTGGTTTTAGATGCTGTCGCAAGGCGAATACACAAAATTGAATAAAGCACGGCAGCTGTTGGAATGAAATCAAACGACAGTTCCTAACCAGCAATGAGAGTTGCAATTCTATCAACGATGTACCATGTGATAAATAATACTGTCGTATTACTTATACACACAGGACACTTGTTTCACCATGCCAGATTATTACATCAAAATCTCTCGTAGGATAGATCAGTTCGGCAGTTGCGTGCTGCTACTGAAGAATTTCAAAGTTGATTTGGACCAGCTCTCCTTGTCGAGAAAGTTCAATTTTGAGATCACCCCCTACCGCAAGATATGATTTAGATTTGACCTTGACCATCCTTTAGCATCATTCATCATGCGACCATCCTTTGTACTTACGGTATATTGAGCAGGTTCATTCACACCAAGGCTGCGCATGGTAAGAGAAACTCGGCCGCTGTCGCCCGGATTGTTGAACGACTCCCTCGTTGCTCTAGGAATTCTCTGTTTGCAAACAAGAAGACATACCCAAACAGTTAGATCAACACAGTGAATCATGCCAAACAACATGGAAAGAAAAAAGAACAAAACACTTGGGCAGCCAATGCTTACCAAGAAGGTGGACATGTCAGTTTTTGTAAGGACTTTGGTATATGAAGTGCGAACTGCAGCCCAGTCTATTGCCAGTGCAACTGCTCGTTCGGCTGCCGCTGCACGGGCCGGAGCAGATGCAAGTGCAAGTGTTGGTGCAGGTGCCGAAGCCGCTGCTGCTGCCGGAGATGGTGCTCCTTGTAGAGCAGGTGCCGGTGTCGATGCCTGATCCTCCGGTAGATGAGCCTGATCCGCTGACGCGGTCGGTGCCCAATCCTTAGCTGGATCAGACTGAGCTGCTGCCGCTGTCAGTTCTAGAGCAACTGCCGGTGCTCAATCCGTTGCTGAAGGTGGTACCAATGTGCGAGACAGCGGTGATCGTGTCTGGTTTGCTATGATCAGCTTTCTAACTTGACTAGGCTTCGTGACCGTGATCCAGTTTTTTCTTCATTTATTTTAAACGCGAGAAGGACTAATTGTGGCGTTTTTGTTAAACCAAACTGCAATTCATCATAGGGATTCAGCTTGTACTCAGACAACAGACTGATCCAATTTTTTTTCCAGTAATATAAGTGATGGACAGTGCCTTCGTTACTGACACGACATAAGAAGTGAAACCTGCAAAAAATAGCCATCATAGAGCAAACCAAACGGTTTATTCTGTGATGAATGTCACATGGCAAAACCAGCATCGTAAAATTGCAGGAAAAGAAAGAAAACATGACATTAAATCAATAAGATTTAGACAGTAAATCCATAAGATTTACTTGATGTGACACGAGTGAATCCTTACCAGGAATCACTATGTTGAAGTACTAAACAGAAGATTGACCGTCCAACTACGGGTGGCATGCAGGGGCCCCACCTACCTCCTGAAGGAAATATGCCCTAGAGGCAATAATAAAGTATTATATATTTCCTTATATCATGATAAATGTTTATTATTCATGCTAGAATTGTATTAACCGGAAACATAATACATGTGTGAATACATAGACAAACAAGAGTGTCACTAGTATGCCTCTACTTGACTAACTCGTTAATCAAAGATGGTTATGTTTCCTAGCCATAGACATGAGTTGTCATTTGATTAACGGGATCACCTCATTAGGAGAATGACGTGATTGACTTGACCCATTCCGTTAGCTTAGCACTCGATCGTTTAGTATGTTGCTATTGCTTTCTTCATGACTTATACATGTTCCTATGACTATGAGATTATGCAACTCCCGTTTACCGGAGGAACACTTTTTGTGCTACCAAACGTCACAACGTAAACGGGTGATTATAAAGGTGCTCTACAGGTGTCTCCAAAGGTACTTGTTGGGTTGGCGTATTTCGAGATTAGGATTTGTCACTCCGATTGTCGGAGAGGTATCTCTGGGCCCACTCAGTAATGCACATCACTATAAGCCTTGCAAGCATTGTGACTAATAAGTTAGTTGCGGGATGATGTGTTACGGAACGAGTAAAGAGACTTGCCGGTAACGAGATTGAACTAGGTATCGAGATACCGACGATCGAATCTCGGGCAAGTAACATACCGATGACAAAGGGAACAACGTATGTTGTTATGCGGTCTGACCGATAAAGATCTTCGTAGAATATGTGGGAGACAATATGGGCATCCAGGTCCCGCTATTGGTTATTGACCGGAGACGTGTCTCGGTCATGTCTACATAGTTCTCGAACCCGTAGGGTCCGCACGCTTAAAGTTACGATGACAGTTTTATTATGAGTTTATGTATGTTGATGTACCGAAGGAGTTCGGAGTCCCGGATGAGATCGGGGACATGACGAGGAGTCTCGAAATGGTCGAGACGTAAAGATCGATATATTGGACGACTATATTCGGACTTCGGAAAGGTTCCGAGTGATTCGGGTATTTTTCGTAGTACCGGAGAGTTACGGGAATACGTATTGGGCCTTATTGGGCCATACGGGAAAGAAGGAAAAGGGCCTCAAGGGTGGCCGCACCCCTCCCCTTGGTCTGGTCCGAATTGGACTAGGGAAGGGGGGCGCCCCCTTCCTTCCTTCTCTTTTTCCCTTCCTCTTTTCCTATTCCATATGGGAGGTGGAATCCTACTAGGACTAGGGAGTCCTAGTAGGACTCCACACTTGGTGCGCCCCCTCCTAGGGCCGGCCTCCTCCTCCCTTGCTCCTTTATATACGGGGGCAGGGGGGCACCCCTGAGACACAACAATTGATCCTTGAGATCTCTTAGCCGTATGCGGTGGCCCCCTCCACCAGATTACACCTCGATAATACCGTCGCGGAGCTTAGGCGAAGCCCTGCATCGATGGAACATCATCATCGTCACCACGCCGTCGTGCTGACGAAACTCTCCTTCAACACTCGGCTGGATCGGAGTTCGAGGGACGTCATCGAGCTGAACGTGTGTAGAACTCGGAGGTGCCGTACGTTCGGTATTTGATCGGTCGGATCGTGAAGACGTACGACTACATCAACCGCGTTGTGATAACGCTTCCGCTGTCGGTCTACGAGGGTACGTGGACAACACTCTCCCCTATTGTTGCTATGCATCACCATGATCTTGCGTGTGCGTAGGAATTTTTTTGAAATTACTACGTTCCCCAACACCTCCCACAAGCAGGACAGTCCAAAGGTTGTGACAAATCGTATGGACCGAACATCCATGGGACTGGAAATCCTGGTGGGTGCGATAAACCCTGCAATGCATACAGATTTTGGATTGTAACCATAATTGATAGACCGTCCTCACAAAAAAGATGATCTGGATACTTCAAAATATACAGACTGAATTGAGTGGACATACATTAACATAGACCGTTCTCAGGACTGACCACACACCAAAAGCGGCAGTACTAATAAACAATACAGGGTTCACAAACACAAATCAAGTACTGAAAAATAGTACTTACTACAGACAAGCAAAGTTGCACGAATTAAACTCTGCAGACTATTTCTTGCCACCGACCTACGGGATGAACCCCGCATAACTGACTAGGCCATGGACTTCGTGAGAGATGTCTACATGCACCATCACCATCTCGTCAACCTTGGAGAACCTAACAGAGTGGTCTTTCCACTCATAAACATGATCATGAGGACATGCCGCATCAGATTTGTTGGGAAGCTTTACAAGAACCGCACCCTTCGTAATCGAAGGCACAACCAGGAAATTGTTGTGGTCAAGTACAGCCTCGAGAACATACCTGACAACAATGCTACAGGAAAACACTAGTTTAGGACACGTGGCGACAAGGACACAGCATGACTTTGATAACTTCATCTCCACCGCGGACCTGGTTCTAATTCAAACAGAAACCATATTTTGTTACTACCTCCGTTCAAATATATAAGATGATTTTCAATATTATACTCCATATATGACTACATATACGCACAAAAATAAGTGAACAAAGACACTAGAACATGTCTTCAAAGCCATGAGAGCAGAGGGATTACTTGCAATATCCATAACACAAGTTACTGAGGCAAATATACCCTCTTCAAAGGTAGCATTGATGTTCATAAAGTACTCCCTCCGTCCCAAAATTCTTGTCTTAGATTTGTCTAGATACGGATGTATCAAGTCACATTTTAGTATTAGATACATCCGTATCTAGACAAATCTAAGACAAGAAATTTGGGACAGATGGAGTAGTTGAAAGTAATCTATAAGAAATCAGTGTCAACCCCTCGCATGTTTTGGTCAAAAGAGGAATTTAGAACCGTAATTTGGCACACAAAAATCACATGCAAGATCACCCAGAAAGTTGTACTACTAGTACTAGTACTGCGTGTTAGATGAAAAAACACGATCAAGATCGAGAAAAAGATCGTCAAGAAGAGATATTACCTGGACTTGCTTAATGAGGGATCCCGGAGAGGGGGGCTTGGACAGGGCGATGGCTTTGAGCTTGTCTGCGGTAGTCTCGGCGGGGTGCTTGCGCTTCTTCGTACCATGAGCCTCGACGGTTTTTGCCAGAGCCATAGACATCACTTCGGCCGGTGCTCCAGCGTAAATCAATAAACTCTCTAATAGAAATAAAAGAAAATAAACCATAATCACAAACCCAAAAGAAGAAAAGGGAGGGAGTTATAGGATCAGTCTCGGGGTTGCAAGACCGGGCCTTGGCCAGAATCAACACCATTGATGCGCTAACCTTTCCTTCTTTGGGAGCGAAGAACAATGGCAGAAGCAGGTCGGGGTTTTCTTGAAGAAATGAGCAACAAGATGAGGGAGAAGCGAGGGTTGGGTAGAGAGGAAGCTGAGAGAGAAGAGTGAAATGATGGTTGCTTCGTCCTTCCAACTTACTGCTGGAAAGGGGGGTTTTGTGATTTGACGGCTCATTGGGCATTACTGCGGCGCTTCGATCGGGGTAGTCTACCGTCACTCTACTATGGGGTAATTTAGTGCATGGCTTGTGGACCCCGATGCTGGCTGTCCCACACGTCGGCGGAAGTGAGTAATTTAGTGCATGGCTGGAGGAGGATCTGCACGATAGAGCGTGCCCACTGTTTTTCTGAAGAATAAAATGATTACAGCAAGCGTTTCCACTCTTACGACGGAGGAGTGCGAAACACGGCAACCAATTGAACATACATAGTGCTCCTACTACTAGGCATGTGCAGTGGTTCATACGTCAGTACTATATAATCTTGTTGCTAGTGTAGTAAGATATGACGACAAAAAATGATGTTGTGCGCATGTCAACTATATGAATAGTAATGTAGTAACATAGTACCGCTTTCTCGACTGTCCGGTCGAGAATGAACGGTGAGATCAATGTTAACAGAACTAGGTCTCCAGCGCACGGAGAGTACGGTGCTACAGTACTCCACGAAACATGAACCATATGAAGCACGAATAGTGTTAGGCAGGGTGTATGAAGGGTGCACGGGATGGGAGCAAAAGTTCCCTTCTCGACCCACTTTTGGGTGTTTGGCAGAGTGCATAAAGGGTGCATGAGTCCACACTAGTAGGTTAACACAAATACACGAAGAGGAAACAACTACTCCGTCTAGGTGTGTAAGTCATTTTACGTTGTGCACTGCAACCAAGGTGGAGAGGAAAACGAGAAAACTTAATGTCTTTTTGCTAATTAATAGCATTGCATGCAATGAACTAACCACTGCATGTCATGTTTATTAGTCTCAAGTCATTGAAAGCATGCACGGCCCACGTCTCTTATTGGTTGATATGCCACAAAACAAGAAACGGGGAGGGAGTTAATGTACCGTGCCTAAGTGTTTTGGGGTTATTTGGTTCTCGTAAGGTGACTTACACACCTAGACGGAGGAGTATATTGAGATGAGAATGCAACCAAACACACCCACACGCTTTGTGCTACAGTGACTGATCTGCATGGTAACAGGAGATGGGGGACACGATGTTTACCTAGGTTCAGGCCCTCTCTATGGAGGTAATACCCTACTTCCTGCTTGATTGATCTTGATGAATATGAGTGTTACAAGAGTTGATCTACCACGAGATCGTAATGGCAAAACCCTAGAAGTCTAGCCTATGTGTATATGGTCATGAATGTATCTGTCCTTTCCGGACTATCCCCTTCGGTTTATATAGACACCGAGGGGATCTAGGGTTTACATGGAGTCGGTTACATAAGAAGGAATCTTCGGTAGCCAAGCTTGCCTTCCACGCAGAGTAGAGTCCAATCTGGACATGGGTACAGTCTTCAGCCTTCGTATCTTCACAGCCCATCAGTCCGGCCCAATGAATAGCAGGCCGGATGCCTGAGGACCCCTTAGTCCAGGACTCCCTCAGTAGCCCCTGAACCTGGCTTCAATGACGAGGAGTCCGGCGCCCAGATTGTCTTTGGCATTGCAAGGAGGGTTCCCCTTTCTCCGAACTCCAAGATAGTCTTCGGATGTAGTAGATATATCCGGACCTGTGTATATAGTTACAGAAAATATACGAGCCTAATTTATTGGTAACTGTTTATGACATCACGCCTGCCCGGTCACTATTTCCAACCGTTGGCTGGTGTGTCATCCCACATCTCGGGACGCAGTTTTACTGGCTTGTCTTGCCAAAGCAGAGATCGTGTTCCCTTATTCACGGGATTTTCATTAATGCAGGCATGGGTAACCCAACCGTCCCCCGGGTACAACTCTCTGGAGATTGGTAAGTTTCAAGACCCAGGTGGATACGCTTAGTACTTGGGGTCTTTATATAGGGTCCCAGACTTGTCTTCTTCCTTTGCGCTCGCTTCTTCCTCAACCCTAGCTACCCCGAGTTCCAACCCTCGGGTTCCCATCGCCACCAGCCCCAATCATGTCCGGATCCAGCCGTCCAGGCCGGTGGGTGGCTTCTTCTGTCACAAAGGAGGATATTGCGAAGCTCCGCGCAGCGAGGTATCTGACCTCGGAAATCGTCCATCGGCTTCCTGGACAGGGGCAGGTCGTTCCTACCCAAATCCGGCGAGATGGTAGTGTTTGTGTCCCACTTCCTCCATGGGTTAGGGTTCACGCTTAACCCCTTCGTCCGGGGGCTCATGTTTTACTATGGGCTAGACTTTCACGATCTGGCCACAGACTCTATTCTCCTCATCTCGACATTTATCGTCACATGTGAGGCCTTCCTCCGGACTCCTCCACACTTTGGTTTGTGGCTCAAGACCTTTGACGTGAGGCCGCAGGTGACAGAGGAGGAGCAGGCAGAGTGCGGCAGCGTCACAATAGGCAAACTTGCCAGCGCGGTTTGGTTTGAAGGATCTTTCGCCAAGTCTTCCGACCCATGGCAGCAGTGGTGGTTTTATATCAATGAGCCGCTGGGCTCCAAGTGGGTGGCTATGCCTGTGTTCCGACCCGGCCCTCCAATTCAGCTTGCTTAATGGATCAATAAGGGACTGGACTAGGGATCCGTCAATGAAGTGCAGACTCTGCAAGGTCGCATCCGAAGCCTTACCGAGAAGGGCGTCGGCCTTGTGAACGTCGTTCAAGTGATGCTAGTCCGCCAGACCCTGCCATGTCAGCGGCGGCCTCTCCGTATGTGGGAGTTTAATCCCGAAGGACGGCGGACTCTTCAGCACTTCCTCGGCACTACGCACGAGGGAATGTGGAAATTATATTTCGGGGAACGAGAGCAATGGCCGGACACCACCGAAGATGTTGGCCTCGACTGTAATCATCCGGACACCGCGGTAAGTATTCGATCTCCGCACACCCCTTATTCGAGTATCTCTTAGTAAGATATTGAACAATCCGTCCCTTCACAGGATTGGATAAAGAAAGCGGTGTTGATCTGGTGTCCGGCGCCCCTTCCCGAAGATTCTGCGAACGCCCTACTAACGAGGATGCTGACTCCGACACCGTACCAGGTGTCTGCGGAGGAGGGCGAGAACAGGGAGGCCGGAGGTGGTCTCTGCCCCAAGGATAAATCGGATGTTGTGTTCGGAGAAACAGAAACCCTCTTGCCCGAGGGCAAAGGTGCAGAGGAGGCCTTCCATGGCAGGAAAAGGGCCGCCTCTGAAGGTTAGGGGGGAAACCTTCCAAGAAAGGGAAAACGCCATCGACGGGCGGCTTGGGCCGGGCAAGCGATGTTGACGTGGAGCTTTATGATGAGGATAAACCTCTGGCCAAACCGTAAGTGCAGCAGGGTACTTAAACCATAACCCCTTCCTTTCTTATTACTAAAGTAATCCTCTGACATACGTATGTCCTCATAGGTTAACGCTTGGGGTTTCCCAATCGTCCTCCTCCTCGGGAGACCTTCTTCCAGAATTGTTGGAGAGTGACACGCCTTCTCCGGCCCCCTCGCCCAACAGGGCGGATGATTCTGCAGTATCGTCCTGGGGGGCTCTTCCTGGTCGACAAGCAGTGCAGGAAACGAAGAGGGCATTACCCGAAGGTGGTGTCTCTGTCACTCAGGGTTTGGGAATCAAGCATGGCGGCCCCGCCCTATCCGTTTTAGAGCCGGAGACGATCACGAGGGCGAGTGGGCGGATTCCTTCAAAGGAATACCGTACTCCAGCGGCAGCTTCCGAAGACCCAGAAGCGCCGGAAATGCTGACGGACATGCTGCGACAAGCGTCTGTTTTGGAGGAACACCGTGCCTTGATGGTTACGGTGGTCGAAAAGGTTCTATCTGCGAAGAGCGGGTTGAACGAGGCCTTCACGAGCCTCCTAAGGGGTTTTGAGGTTTGTGATGTAGTTTTGCCAATTGAATAATATTGACAGGATGCACCTGTTGTATATGCAGTAGCCCCTGAGACTTGGATTGCCTTCCGACGGAAGCGATCGGAGGATCAAATAGATATGCTCAGTTGCTAACCTTGATATAACTTGGAATACAGGCTGCCTCCCCTCCTGCAGCTACCCAAAATACGGATGTGGCCGAACTGCAGCGAAAACTGGATATTGTGGAAGATGACATTGCATTGATCAACAGGCGTCTTGACGACTCGCAAGGTATATATGTCGAGCATTCCTTACACCAATGTGCTTGTGATGTAGGCCTGATGCTGAAAATGGTTTATATGAAATGTGCATGATTGCAGATGGTGCTGCCGCCGTTGAAGCTCTTCGGGCGGAGCTATCCCGGGCCAAGGAGCAGGCCCGGCGTAGTGATGCGACTGCCGAGAAGGCATCGGCTAATTTAAGAGCCGAACAAGCAGCTCGGTGCCAAAGTGAGGAGAAAAGATCCGCACTGGCGCTTGAATTGAAGAATACTGCTAGCCGATGTGAATTCCATGAGATGGAGAATAAAGCCAAAATGGCTGAGCTTGATAAGGCCGTACGAGAGGCGAGTGAAGCTCGGTCTGAATCTGGGGCAGCTCGTGAAGAGATTCGGCAGGCTAAGGAGATAGCTGCCGGTAAGCCCTTTTTGCTTGAGACCAAGTGTGGCGATCCGGACTATGCTCAGCTAAACCAGGTCTGGAGTTCTCCGGCTGAATTTTTGGACTTGCCGAAAAGTTCTTCCGATGCGGCGCAATTTTACCGTGCGCAAGAGGGGTATGCAACGGAGAAGCTTTTCTGGTCACAATTCGGCGCGTCGAAGCGCCCTCTATTGCTCAATGAACAGATGTCCCAGTGGGCCGAGCTTCATAGGATATCTGGCGACGCCATGAAGAGCGTCATAATCCGGTTGTGGCCAAGTGAGCCTATTCCGAGTAGTTATTTTGGCCTGGTGCGGCGGCTTGTTGACGCAGTGCCACATATCGACACTGTGAAGCGGTCGGCGTGTATTGAGGGTGCACGGATGGCCTTTTCCCGAGTCAAAACATTTTGGGGAAAGTTGAAGGCCATTAATGTTGCGGCGAGGAGTCCACCCAAGGGCGAGGACCGTAATGAGCCGGAGCACTATCTTGAAGACGTGTTGGATGCCGCTCGCTTGATAGAGGGTCAATGCTTGAAAGATATAATGTTCGAGTGATTTATATAATGATGTAACAGACAACTTTATAGTTAATCTATTTATATTTTGCTCAAAAGCTTTGAATTCCTCCTCTGTGGCCATTTTAGCATAATCTAAAAGTTTTCCAGTCGTCGGCTTCAGCCCCCTCGTAGGAAGTACGGGGGTGTTCGGAAAAGCATTTAATCACTCTTTATCCAACGTCTTGGTCCATAAAGGAGGTGATAATGCGGCGAACCAGGCAATCGGACTATAGGGCGTTAACACCTTCACTTAGCCATAGGAGTTTTATGGTGGGGCTAGGACATAGCCCCTGGTATGTATACGGCGCTTAGTGCCTTATATATGTTGATCTAAAAAAGATCCCTCGTGTGACACGGAGAATCGCTAAAGATTCGAATAAGTCGTCAAGTGGTTGACCAGCTCTTGCCGCATCATGACAGTCAGTTTTAGGCTTTCTCTACTGAGGTGCTCATCCGGTCTAGGCCAGGGCACAATCGCAGTAGTTCTCCCTTTACTACCCTAGCCGATAGAGCGGAACGTAGGGTAGCAAGCACAGGAGCCGGGCAACCCAACTATTGACCAAAGACAATGATTCGGAGCTGATGCATATAAGGCCAAACTTGCAACGCCGAACTACGCTATAGAGCTGTTCGGACTTTTACTAGCGGCTCGTTTGTTCCCATATCGGGCCCCTGGCAAGTTATGCCGAGGCGCGTCTTGTAAGGCAGCTGTTACGGCCGGACTCATTGTAGAGAGAGCATAAAAGATTAGTTCGGATAAAGTTTACTGGGAGCGGAGCAATAAGCCAATGATTAATATATATAAAGAGTAAAAACCACAACCCAGCTATTTGACATGCTCGGGGTTGGGAACAGAGGAAAAAGGGCATGGTACAGGCTCAAAAGAAAGAGTGCGGTCTACAAAAGCTTATTTTGGACCTCCTGTCGCACGTCTGCGCCGCCCGTCCTTGGGGAGGGGAATCCTTAAAGGGAGTTGCCCCGTAGGTGAGTGTGCGAATCCAAACTATGAGAGAGTCCGATGTAGATGCTGTCCTGATGGTCACCTGTTTTTAAGAAATGATACAGAAAAAATAGGAAAGACGGATAAGAACGTTACGGGGATTCTTGCAGGGTTGTCCATATTGTGCTTCCGCCGATGCCCATGATATCTTGAGTGCATAGTGATGTACGCGTGGTGTGAACTTTGCCAGTACCGTAGGTGGGCGGCGGAAGCCGAACTGCTATTTCCATTCTGGGAGTGGTGGAACTTCAGAGGGAAAGCATTTCTGGCCCTTGGTGTTCGGCTGGCGAGCTGATCCGTCGTCTCTATCGCCTGGTGGCCTCCTCCCCTTGTGATCGGCGTTGAGCTTTCCTGCCTGCTTGAGGACCCAACAGTTTATGTTGGTATGATTAGCTGGCCTATCAGGGTGACCGTGAATCTGGCAAGGTCGGTCCAATATCCTGTCAAGGGGGGATGGTCCATCCTGGTTTTCCTTTAGTGGCTTCTTCCGTTGACCGGGCTTCGGATTGTGAAATCCGGCGTTCACCGCGGTGTCGCATATATTGCTGCGACTGTTGTGTTCGATTCATCGTGGCTTGCTGTTGTCGTCTCGATTTTCGGAAGTGCCCGGGTCGCTGGCGTTGTTGCTTTTACAAGCGAGCCAGTTGTCTTCTCCCGCACAAAAGCGGGTCATCAGAGCGGTAAGGGCTGTCATGGATTTAGGTCCTTCCTGGCCGAGGTGACACGCTAGCCATTCATCCCGAACCCCATGTTTGAAGGCTGCGAGGGCTTCTGCGTCCGGACAGCCGACAATTTGGTTCTTTTTGACTAAGAACCTAGTCCAGAGCTCTCTGGCTGACTCGCCGGGCTTCGGACAATATGACTTAAGTCATCGGCATCTAGCGGCCGGACATATGTTCCTTGGAAGTTGTCTTGAAAGGTGTCTTTCAAATCTTCCCAGCTACGAATAGAATTTTCTGGTAAACTGTTTAGCCAGCAGCGAGCTGGCCCTTTAAGCTTGAGAGGTATGTATTTAATGGCATGACGGTCGTCTCCACGAGCCATGTGAATGTGGAGGAGGTAATCCTCAATCCATACCGCGGGATCTGTTGTTCCATCGTATGATTCGATGTTAATGGGTTTAAACCTGTATCGAAATTCATGCTTCATTACCTCGTCAGTGAAGTAGAGAGGGTGTGCGGCTCCTCTATGTTGAGCCACACTATGGAGCACTTCCGGCGGACTCCGTTTATGGAGTTCGGACCGGGCATGGTCGGCTCTGTAGTGTCCGAATGGATGACCATCATCGTCGGTCGGGGTGTTTCTCCATGATCTGTACATCGATCTTGTTCGCCCTGCTCTATCCTCCAGGTCTTGGTTGATGTCGCGAGTGTTCCCTCGAGCTGTTTTGCTCTTGATTTAATGGCCGGATGGGTTGGTGTGGTTCTCTGCTTGGGCTGCTGCTTCGTCTAGACCGAACTGTGGTCGGTCCGCCGGATTGTTCGATGGTGATGTGGGCTCCAGCGCCCTGCCATCGTATCGAGGGAGCCACCTACTCTTGGGGTGGCTTTCGTCTGGGCCGCTAAGGCCGTATTCTTCGGCGGCCAGGACCTCGGTCCATCTGTCATTGAGCAAATCCTGGCTTGCTTGAAGCTGCAGCTGCTTCTTCCTTAGGCTCCTTGTAGTGGCTATAAGCCGGCGTTTAAAGCGTTCCTGCTCGAGAGGTTCCTTAGGCACGATAAGATCCTCGCTGCTGAGGATCACCTCTTCCTCGGAGGGCGGGAGATAATTGCTGTCCTCCGAGTCTCCATATGTGGCCTGTTCATCGGGGCTGTCTTGCCCGCTTTTCTGTTCCTCCTGTTCGGATTCTACCTCAACAGGGTCTTCATTGTCCGGAGTGTTGTCTTTTCTGGTGCTAGCAGTGTTTTCTCTTGGGCGATGTGGCTTGGGGCGGTGCCGTGGGCGCCACTATTCGGACTGTGTACCAGGACGTTTATTCTTGACTGGATCCTTCTCATCATCGGGTGTGTCTATCATACACACATCATACCAGGAAGTGGCCATCCCGTGTCTAGCGGGTAGCGAGATCTAGCCCTACCCCTCATCGTCATCCATACCAGTGATGTCTTCGGAGCGGGGGTCAGGCGTGTTGATTGGGTCTTCGACGGGGGCTATAGAGTGGGTGGCGGGTGGGAAGCAAAATTCTCCATCATCCACCGTAAGTTCGAACCGAACATAGTTCGGCGATGAGCCATCTGCCAGGGATAGGTTCTTTAATGAATTTAGTAGGTCGCCCATGGGCGATGATGTCTACTGCACAACCTTCTTCTTGTAGACGTTGTTGGGCCTCCAAGTGCAGAGGTTTGTAGGACAGTAGCAAATTTCCCTCAAGTGGATGACCTAAGGTTTATCAATCCGTGGGAGGTGTAGGATGAAGATGGTCTCTCTCAAACAACCCTGCAACCAAATAACAAAGAGTCTCTTGTGTCCCCAACACACCCAATACAATGGTGAATTGTATAGGTGCACTAGTTCGGCGAAGAGATGGTGATACAAGTGCAATATGGATGGTAGATATAGGTTTTTGTAATCTGAAAATATAAAAACAACAAGGTAACTAATGATAAAAGTGAGCGTAAACGGTATTGCAATGAGTTGAAACAAGGCCTAGGGTTCATACTTTCACTAGTGCAAGTTCTCTCAACAATAATAACATAATTGGATCATATAACTATCCTTCAACATGCAACAAAGAGTCACTCCAAAGACACTAATAGCGGAGAACAAACGAAGAGATTATTGTAGGGTACGAAACCACCTCAAAGTTATCCTTTCTGATCGATCTATTCAAGAGTCCGTAGTAAAATAACACAAAGCTATTCTTTCCATTCGATCTATCATAGAGTTCGTAATAGAATAACACCTTAAGATACAAATCAACCAAAACCCTAATGTCACCTAGATAATCCAATGTCACCTCAAGTATCCGTGGGTATGATTATACGATATGCATCACACAATCTCAGATTCATCTATTCAACCAACACAAAGTACTTCAAAGAGTGCCCCAAAGTTTCTACCAGAGAGTCAAGACGAAAACGTGTGCCAACCCCTATGCATAGGTTCATGGGCGGAACCCGCAAGTTGATCACCCAAACATACATCAAGTGGATCACGTGATATCCCATTGTCACCATAGATAAGCACGGCAAGACATACATCAAGTGTTCTCAAATCCTTAAAGACTCAATCCGATAAGATAACTTCAAAGGGAAAACTCAATCCATTACAAGAGAGTAGAGGGGGAGAAAGATCATAAGATCCAACTATAATAGCAAAGCTTGTGATACATCAAGATCGTACCACCTCAAGAACACGAGAGAGAGAGAGAGAGAGATCAAACACATAGCTACTGGTACATACCCTCAGCCCCGAGGGTGAACTACTCCCTCCTCGTCATGGAGAGCGCCGGGATGATGAAGATAGCCACCGGTCAGGGTTCCCCCTCCGGCAGGGTGCCTGAACAGGGTCCCGATTGGTTTTTGGTGGCTACAGAGGCTTGCGGCGGCGGAACTCCCGATCTATTCTATTCTCCGATGGTTTTAGGGTATATGGAGATATATAGGCGAAATAAGCCGGTAAGGGGAGCCACGAGGGGCCCACGAGGGCGGAGGGCGCGCCCAGGGGGGTGGGCGCGACCCCCTGCCTCGTGCCTTCCTTGTTGATTCCCTGACGTGTACTCCAAGTCTCCTGGATTGCTTCCGTTCCAAAAATAACTCTCCCGAAGGTTTCATTCCGTTTGGACTCCGTTTGATATTCCTTTTCTGCGAAACACTGAAACAAGGGAAAAAACAGAAACTGGCACTAGGCTCTGGGTTAATAGGTTAGTCCCAAAAATAAAATAAAAGTGCTTAGTAAGGCCCATTAAACATCCAAATGAGATAATATAATAGCATGGAACAATCAAAAATTATAGATACGTCGGAGACGTATCAGCATCCCCAAGCTTAATTCCTGCTCGTCCTCGAGTAGGTAAATGATAAAAACAGAATTTTTGATGTGGAATGCTACCTAACATATTTATCCATGTAATCTTCTTTATTGAGGCAAGAATATTCAGATCCATGAGATTCAAAACAAAAGTTTAATATTGACATGAAAACAATAATACTTCAAGCATACTAACAAAGCAATCATGTCTTCACAAAATAACATGGCCAAAGAAAGCTATCCCTACAAAATCATATAGTCTGGCTATGCTCTATCTTCATCACACAAAATATTTAAATCATGCGCAACCCCGATGACAAGCCAAGCAATTGTTTCATACTTTTGATGTTCTCAAACTTTTTCAATCTTCACGCAATACATGAGCGTGAGCCATGGAAATAGCACTATAGGTGGAATAGAATGGTGGTAGTGGAGAAGACAAAAAGGAGAAGATAGTCTCACATCAACTAGGCGTATCAACGGGCTATGGAGATGCCCATCAATAGATATCAATGTGAGTGAGTAGGGATTGCCATGCAACGGATGCACTAGAGCTATAAGTGTATGAAAGCTCAACAAAAGAAACTAAGTGGGTGTGCATCCAACTCGCTTGTTCACGAAGACCTAGGGCATTTTGAGGAAGCCCATCATTGGAATATACAAGCCAAGTTCTATAATGAAAGATTCCCACTAGTATATGAAAGTGACAACATAGGATACTCTCTATCATGAAGATCATGGTGCTACTTTGAAGCACAAGTGTGGTAAAAGGATAGTAGCATTGTCCCTTCTCTCTTTTTCTCTCATTTTTTTATTTTTTATTTGGCCTTTTCTCCTCTTTTTTATGGCCCCTTTTTTTTAGTCCGGAGTCTCATCCCGACTTGTGGGGGAATCATACTCTCCATCATCCTTTCCTCACTGGGACAATGCTCTAATAATGATGATCATCACACTTTTATTTACTTACAACTCCAGAATTACAACTCAATTCTTAGAACAAAATATGACTCTATATGAATGCCTCCGGCGGTGTACCGGGATGTGCAATGACTCATGAGTGACATGTATGAAAGGATTATGAACGGTGGCTTTGCCACAAATACGATGTCAACTACATGATCATGCAAAGCAATATGACAATGATGAAGCATGTCATAGTAAATGGCCACGGGTAGCCCAACCGACTATCCCTGGCTCTTCAGAAAAATTATCAGGCCTTTGGGCCTTCAAGCACTCCAAGCATTTGGGCCGCCTTCCCTGGCCGGCTACCTCTGAAGCCGACTCCTGGAAGGCGACCCAGCCTCGAGCAACCTCTCCCCAGGACGACTACGTGGTGGCCGACTCCGACAAGCCGGCCAAGAAGGACGCCGGCTCCTAGCAGCCGGCCGAGACCACAACCACCAAAGCTGTTCCCACATAACGGCGACACGATGGGGTGTGGCCATAGTGCGGCCCACTACCCCCGAAGCCCGAGGCGGGCATGGCTACAGGAGGCCGTATGGGACGGCCGTCTCCCGTGCGGCTCGGCACTGTAGCCATGCTAGCCTCGACGTCATCCACGACCAACTCCTGTACGGCCCAAGGACTGCGGGCCCCTTCAGCCAGAGAGAGGCGTGAAGGCGGCCCGGCCTTTCCCAGTCGGCCAAGAGCATAGCCGGCCTCCAGAAGTCGGCTACTCCCTTCCTCGAAGCAGGAGCCCCATTAAGGAGACAAGACGAGGTAAGGCTATAGTGATAGCCCCCGAGGCGGCCCACTGTAGCCACGCTTACCTCGACAAAGCCCTCGTCATCACAGGCGAGGCTACAGTAAGCAGTCGCCGACAAGACCCTAGGCGGTGGGGCCGGCCTGTCGACCAAGTAGCCGGCAGCCGGCGGGACCCAGCAGCCGGCGGGACCCAGCAGCCGGCGAGCGTAGACACTGACGGCTGGGACCAGCTCCCAGCCGGGTTACCATTGTACCCCCGGGGGGTAGGCCAATATAAACCCCCCGGAGCACCCATGCAAAGGGTTCGCACCCAAGCATAGTTGGCCTCTGAGCATAGTGTTGCCCTCGAAGCATAGCACACACACCATAAATAGAGAGAAGCAAGAGCTAGCCTTGTTCTTCTTCTCCCTTGATCCCAACAGCTCTAGGAGCGATTGTAGCTACCTTTCATCGATCTAGTGATCATGCGGAGACCCCGCAGAGCAGGACTAGGGGTGTTATCTCCTCGGAGAGCCCCAAACCTGGGTAAGATTCGCCGGCGTGCATGTCTTCGCCTCATCCCGTTTCCAGGCACCGGCGACGTTTTATTGGCTCCCACAATGATAAGCCATCCCTTGGCATATGTCGCACCAACCACCCGACATTTGGCGCCCACTGTGGGGCCAGGTGCACCGTCGTCCGGAGACCTGTTCTGGACGGGAACCCTCTTCCTCCCCCGCGAGCGCAGCCAGCCTGCTGCGCCCGATGGCGTTTGCCTCGACGCGCTGCAAGGCGTCGACGACGCCTGCGCAGCGAGCCGCCTCACCGATCTGCTCGGCGAGACTCGCCTCTCCGACGAGCCTGCGTCCGACGCAGGCACCGACTACCCCGAGACGTGGTGGTCTTCGACGACCCCCTCCCTCGAGCTGACAGCGGCAGCAGCGCTGTCACCGAAGTGCTGGTCATCAGCCACGTCTCCAACTCGGGCGAGAACGCCCGCGACGCTCAGCAAGCGGCGATGCACGACCTCTCCGTCCCCATCCCGGCCGACGCCGACGCCGAGACCCTGGAGGCACGCCGCCTTGCCCTCATCGTGGAGGGCCAGAAGATAGCCTCCATGAGACGCCTCACCGAGGCCCACCAGCGCGAAGTCGACCGCGCCGCCTTCGGTACGCCGCCGCCTAGCGGCCTGAGCCGAGCCAGCTTCATCCAGAAGCGCAGCGCGGCCGTTGCCAGCATGCTGGGCGCAGATCGCCCCGTCTACGCCACCCCGCTCGAGAATCTGCGAGCCGCTCAGGCGGCTGCAGAGGAGCTCAATGGGCTGGGAGCCGATGAGCTCCCCTACATGACAAGACGGATCCAGCAGCTGATCGACGCGGCTGCAGAACGACACGAAGCCGGCGCCCGTGCTGATAGTCATCCCCCGCGCCGGGAGCACGCCGCGACGTCCCGCTCGCCGACTGCGAGCGGCGCGCGCTGGAAGAAAGACAAGGAGCCGGCTGCCAGCCGCAGCCGGGCTCGCATCACTATCGAGCGTGACGCGGAGGGCCGGCCTCGAGCAGTAGAGCACCAAGGAAACCTGCCTCCTCCCCCGCCTCGAAGAGAAAGACGCCTCACTCCGCCGCCCATCACACATCTGACTCTTGGCGACCGACTCGGCCGCCGAGAAGGAGTCGGCGAGAGTGACGCCCACCACAGGATTGACTGCCTTGCTCGATCCTTGGCGTTAGAAGAAGAAGACGATGTCGGCCCGCCATGCTTTGGCCCCCGCATCCGCGACGAGCCCTTCCCCAAAGGGTTCTCGCTCCCCAGAGACACGCCCAAGTATAACGGCTCAGTGAAGCCGGAAGATTGGCTCATCGACTACTCCACGGCCGTCAGCATCGCCAACGGCAATCGGCGCGTCGCCGTGAAGTACGTCCCCCGGATGCTGCAAGGCACGGCGCGCACATGGCTCAACAGCCTCAAGCCCTACAGCATCAACAGTTGGCTGGACTTCACCGAAGTTTTCGTCCGCAACTTCACCAACACCTACAAGCGGCCTCCCAAGCCTCGCCAGCTCTCCCTTTGCGTCCAAGGGCCCAACGAGTCGACCCGCGACTACCTCACGCGATGGGCCGAGCTCCGCAACTCCTGCGAGGGAGTGCACGAGGTCCAGGCCATCGAGTACTTCACCGCCGGGTGCCGAGAGGGCACCCTCCTCAAACACCGACTCCTCTGCGACGAGCCGGCTACCCTCGATGAGTTGCTGGTCATCGCCGACAAATACGCCACCGCCGACTCCTCGATGAAGACCGAGCTGCGAGTAGACGCCTCGGGGAAAGTAATTGCTCCAGCTCCCAAGACGCCGGCTGGCGACCCTAATCGGCGCCCCTACCAGAACGACCACAAGCGCAAGGGCCCCATGCCGACTTCCTCCAGTCGGCAAGTGGCCACAGTTGAAGACGAGCAGCCCGAAGAGCGGCCCGCTCCCAAGAAGAAGGGTGGCCGGCCGCCCTGGCAGCCGTCTTTCTCCTACGAGCAAGCACTCGACGCCCCTTGCAAGTTCCACAGCGGCGCGAAGCCGTCCAACCACACAACCCGGAAATGCCACTGGCTCACCCGCATCACCAAGGGCGAAGGGATGTTGCCGCCTCCACCTCCCGGCCCGCCGCCTCCAGCTCCCCAGCAGCCGGCGGCTCGGCCGGCGGTCGGCGCCATCCAAGACGAATTCCCCGAAGAGCACGCCGCCTACGTCGTCTTCACAAGTCAAGCCGACGACAAGCGTAGTCGGCGCCGACAGCACCAAGAAGTGAATGCAGTCGCCTCTAGCACCGCCGAGTTCATGCACTGGTCAGAAAAGCCAATCAGCTGGAGCCAGGCCGACCACCCAGAGGTGATGCCTTCGCCTGGCTCCTATGCAATGGTCTTGGACGTCACCCTCGCGACGGAGAGGCGAGCTGCCAGATTTTCCCGCGTCCTAATAGACGGCGGAAGCAGTATCAATATACTGTACCGCGACACCATGGAAAAGCTGAACATCAAAGCGAAGCAGCTCATGCCGAGCCGCACCGTCTTCCATGGTATCGTACCCGGCCTATCTTGCTCTCCAATCGGCAAGATCAAAATGGATGTTCTCTTCGGAGACAAAGATCATTTTCGCCGGGAAGCAATATGGTTCGAGGTAGTGGATTTGGAGAGCCCCTATCATGCACTACTTGGCCGACCTGCTTTGGCCAAGTTCATGGCTGTGCCCCACTACGCCTACCTGAAGATGAAGATGCCGAGCTCGAAGGGGATCATCACGGTAGCCGGCGACTACAAGAAGTCCATCGAGTGTGCCATGGCCAGTAGCCGGCTGGCCGAGTCCCTCGTGGTGGCAGAAGAGAAGAAGATGTTGGAGTGGGTTGTGGCCATGGCCGGCAAGCAGCCGGCCTTGTCCCCCAACCCCAAGGATTGCGATGCGCAGGGCTCCTTCCAGCCTGCAAAAGAGACGAAGAAGATACCTCTGGACCCGGAGAACCCGGAGAGGTTCGCTGTGATTGGGGCGAACTTGGACAGTAAATAGGAAGGCGAGCTCGTCGACTTCCTCCGTGAGAATCGAGACATCTTTGCATGGTCCCCAAAGGACATGCCGGGTGTCCCGAAGGATTTCGCCGAGCACAAATTACATGTCCGAGCTGATGCGAAGCCGGTCAAGCAACCCCTCCGCCGACTGTCAGAAGAGAAGCGAAGAATTGTGGGAGAAGAGATAGCCCGGCTCCTTGCCGCCGGCTTTATCATGGAAGTGTTCTTTCCAGAATGGCTTGCCAACCCAGTTCTGGTTCTGAAGAAGAATAACAAGTGGCGTATGTGTATAGACTACATGAGTTTGAACAAGGCCTGCCCAAAGGATCCGTTTGCTCTGCCGCGGATTGACCAAGTGATAGACTCCACAGCCGGATGCGAGCTGTTAAGTTTTTTGGATGCATACTCAGGGTATCATCAAATCAAGTTGGACCCGGCTGACCGCCTGAAGACTGCCTTCATCACAACCTTTGGAGCTTTCTGCTACCTGACAATGACATTCGGCTTGAGAAATGCCGGTGCCAGTTTTCAGCGTTGCATGCAGAAATGTCTCTTGAAACAACTCGGCAGAAATGCCCACGTCTACGTAGACGACATTGTGGTGAAGACAGAGAAGCGTGGTACCTTGCTGGAAGACCTGAAAGAAACATTCGCCAACTTGTGCCGATTCCAGATCAAGCTCAATCCCGAGAAGTGCGTGTTCGGAGTGCCAGCCGGCCAGCTGCTAGGCTTCCTGGTCTCCGAACGCGGCATTGAGTGCAACCCCATCAAGATCAAGGCCATCGAGAGGATGGAGATTCCCACCAAGCTGCGAGATGTGCAGAAGTTCACTGGCTGCTTAGCCTCCCTGAATCGTTTTATCAGCCGAATAGGAGAGAAGGCACTCCCCCTGTACCGACTCATGAAGAAGTCCACTCACTTTGAGTGGAATGATCAAGCCGACCAAGCCTTCCATGAGTTGAAGAAAATGTTGACCACTCCGCCTGTCCTGGCTGCGCCGACTGAGAAGGAGCCCATGCTCCTCTACATCGCCGCGACAAGCCGAGCCGTCAGCACTGTTGTTGTGGTCCAGCGCCCGGAGGAAGGCCGAGCCCAGCTAGTCCAGAGGCCGGTCTACTATCTCAGCGAAGTACTGTCCAGCTCAAAGCAAAACTACCCGCACTACCAGAAGATGTGCTATGGGGTGTACTTCGCTGCCAAGAAATTGAAGCCCTACTTCCAAGAGCACCCCATCACGGTCGTGTGCACTGCCCCGCTCGCTGAGATCATAGGCAGCCGGGATGCATCCGGCCGGGTGGCCAAATGGGCCATTGCCTTGGCGCCCTACACGATTTTCTATCAACCCCGCACCGCCATCAAGTCGCAAGCATTGGCCGACTTCCTCGTCGACTGGGCCGAGACCCAGTACTTACCGCCGGCTCCCGACTCTACCCATTGGCGGATGCACTTTGACGGGTCCAAGATGCGCACCGGCTTGGGAGCCGGCATCGTCCTCACCTCTCCCAAAGGCGACAAGCTCAAGTACACGCTGCAGATCCACTTCGCCGCCTCCAACAACGTCGCCGAGTACGAGGCGCTCGTACATGGGCTCTGGCTAGCCAAAGAGCTCGGCATACGCCGGATCCTATGCTACGGCGACTCAAACTTGGTGGTCCAGCAATCATCTGGCGACTGGGACGCCAAGGACGCGAACATGGCGAGCTATCGTTTCCTCATCCAGCAGATAAGTGGATACTTCGAAGGGTGCGAGTTCCTTCACATGCCAAGGGCCGACAACGACCAAGCAGATGCCCTAGCACGGATCGGCTCCACCCGACAAGCCATACCGACTGGCGTCTCCCTCCAGCGCCTCCTCAAGCCGTCCATCAAGCCGTCTCCAGAGTCGATTCCATCTTCGTACCGCCTGCGCCAGATACAGCCGGATCCGACTCGAGAAATACCGCAGGCGGCACGAGGACTTCCACGACTGGCCCGGGGACTGCCGTAGTCGCACCCGGCCCAGGGACTTCAGAACCCGGCCCGGGGACTGCAGCAGTCGGCCCGGGGACTGCAACGACACAAGAAGCGGTGGCTGACTCCAATTCATCACCCAACCCACCCACCCGAGTCATGGTGGCCACATTAACAGAAGAAGAAGTCACAGCTCCCTCATGGGCCCAGCCCATCCTCAAGTTCCTAGTCAGCAGAGAGCTGCCGGCTGATGAGATCTCAGCAAGACTAGTGCAACGATGAGCCGCAGCATACACAATAATCAACAGAGAGCTTGTGAAGCGCAGCGTCACTGGAGTCTTCCAGCGTTGTGTCGAGCCAGAAAAAGGAGTGGCAATCCTCAAAGACATCCACCAAGGCGAATGCGGCCACCACGCAGCCTCAAGATCCCTTGTGGCCAAGGCTTTCCGCCATGGTTTCTTCTGGCCGACTGCCTTGGAGGATGCTAAAGAAATAGTCAAGAGCTGCAGAGGATGCCAAGTTTTTAGTTCCAAGCAACACCTGCCGGCTTCTGCCCTCAAGACAATTCCCCTCACTTGGCCTTTTGCCGTCTGGGGACTGGACATGGTGGGCCCTTTCAAGACAGCCCGCGGCGGCCTGACACATCTACTCGTTGCTGTGGACAAGTTCACAAAGTGGATCGAAGCCAAGCCGATTAAGAAGCTGAACGGGCCGACTGCCGTGACATTCATCACCGACATCACTACTCGGTACGGCGTGCCGCACAGCATCATCACCGACAACGGCACGAACTTCGCCAAAGGTGCACTGGCACGTTTCTGCGCGACGCAGGGCATCCGACTGGACTTAGCGTCCGTTGCCCACCCGCAGTCAAACGGCCAGGTCGAGCGAGCAAATGGACTCATCCTCTCCGGCATCAAGCCCCGACTGGTTGTACCACTGGAGCGATCGGCCGGCTGCTGGCTCGAAGAGCTGCCGGCTGTCCTTTGGAGTCTGCGCACTACACCCAACAAGTCAACCGGCTTCACTCCATTCTTCCTCGTGTACGGTGCCGAGGCTGTCATCCCAACAGACATCAAGTTCGACTCGCCTCGGATCACCATGTACACGGAGGAGGAAGCCAAAGAAGCAAGAGAAGACGGCGTGGACCTACTGGAAGAAGGCCGGCTGTTGGCACTCAACCGGTCCGCCATCTACCAGCAAGGGCTGCGCCGCTACTACAACCGCAAGGTCAAGCCAAGATCCTTCCAAGAGGGCGACCTTGTGCTCCGGCTGATCCAGCGAACAGCCGGCCAGCACAAGCTCTCGGCCCCTTGGGAAGGCCTCTTCGTCGTCAGCAAGGCACTCGGCAACGACTCCTACTACTTGATCGACGCGCAAAAACCAAGAGCACGCAAGAGAGACGACTCCGGCAAGGAGTCGGAGCGACCATGGAACGCAAACCTCCTAAGACGATTTTACAGCTGAAAAGCAGTATGTATCACGCTACCCTTTTGTATTAAGTACAAACCAACAGGCCCCCCGAACAGTACTCGGGGACTGCCCTTTATTTATCTATGAATGACGAGTGTCATATCCACGAATGTATTATTACATTTCAAATTTTTGTCCGGCACCGGGTTCCACTAGTCGGCCCGGGGACTGGCCGCCTTGAGCTATATCGAAAGTTTCTCCTAAAGTCAGAAAAGTAGTGCGCCGGCTCCCATGTCCTCTCTTGTTGAAAGTCGCAGCTCAAAGAACTGACTGTCCGACTAGCAAGAGAGAAGACAGAAAGGACGCCCACACGAAAAATGGCTAAGGAACAACTAACCTATATAGCAAAGAGACGGCCTCCAAATATGCCTGCCGGCTGTCAAAGCAGCCGGCTAGCCGGCTTCCTAAAAAAACTTAGCTTTAGTCCAGCAGAGCTAAAGTACTTCCCCCTCCCCAATCGGCAAGGCACTCCCCGGCTACAGATTGCAGAGCAACTGTCTGATTGGGGAGGCGGCAACCAAGGGAGGGCGGCAAAGGAAAAAGCAGAAGGACAAAAAGCAAAAAGTACAAGGAAAGGCCAATTGCATAAGTTATATACATAAAAGCCGCCAATAGGCCGGCAACAGACATAAGTTTGAATACACCCAGTGGGTGGAATTGTGCAGACTTAACCAAACATTGTTGAAAAGTAACAAGACAGGAAAACAAAAGAAAGAAGATTAGGGCGCGACATGAAGGCCGAGCGGGTCGGTGAAGGCGGCCTCGCCGGCTGAAGGAGTGGCCGCCTAACGGGTCCCGGCTTGACCACCTCCTGCGGCAGGAGACGCACTCGCGCGCGACGTAGTGCTGGAGGCGCGGTCAGGCTGAGGCTGGCCGGCTACTCCACCAGCCAGCTCGGCGTCTTCACCCTCCTCCTCCTCCTCTTCGCCCTCGTCGCTGGAGTCGATCTCCTCCGCCGAGTCCTCACCGTACGCCGGGTCCAGCCCGAACCACTCTTCCGGCTGGGCAACTCCGTTGTCGTCCACCTCGGGGGCGAAGACGCTGGTGTCAGTGTAGTCGGCGATCGCCGAAGCCCGCCGAATGATGGCCGGCCGCGCCGGCTCCAGCTCCGTGTCGGCTTGCTGCCGCCAGGTAGCCAGCTGGTCCAGGTTCAGGCCGGGATACCAGGCCTTGACGAACTCCAGCGCCCGCCTGGCACCGGAGCGAGCCGCCGACGCCTTCCAAGCCTCGAAGCGGCCGACTGCCACCTCCAGCCAGTCGGCAGTCCGACTGGGGGTGCGAGGGACCACTTGGCCGGGCCAGAGGGCGGCCAAGACATGTGACCCGGCACGCTGAAGCCGGCGGAGCAGCCGGTGAGCCGGCTAGATGCGAGCCTGGATCGCCAGGAGCTGTTCCTCCAGCGAGCGGCCGGCAGTTGGCGAGATCTCAAAGCCGGCTTGCCTCTTCGCTTGGCGACGGGCCTCGATGGCCTGGTTGGCGGCAGTCGAATAGCCAGGGAAGTACTCTGCGCGAAGAAGAAGAAAGGAAGAAAGGAACACCAAAATCAGAAAACAAGCCAAAGTGGCAGATGGCAAGAAAGGACGAAGAGGTAGACGACTTACCGTCAACCAGATCCTCGATCTGGCCATAGCCGGAGACCAGAGTCTGCCTGGCCTCTGCCCAGCCGGCCGCCTCCGTCTCGAACTCGGCCTGGAGGGTGGCTTCGTGATCCTGCGCAGCCTTCAGCGCCGCCTTGTGGCCTTCCTCCTGGTCCGCCAGCTTCTTGACCAGGCGGTCGCGCTCCTGCACCAAGGCGGTGAGCTCGGCATCCTTGGCACGAAGAGCAGTCTGGGACTCCCCCAGCTGTGCCCTCAGACTGGCGTTAGCCACTGCAGAAACGGAAGAAGAAGAAGAAGAACAATAAGATATCGTCAAGGAAGATCCGAACCGACTGCTCAGGAGTCGGCCCGAATCTCGGGGACTACACCCAGTGGGTGCGCTGACGCGCCCCCACATGAGATACAAATCAAGCCACGTACCTCGGCTCTCAGTAAGGTCGGCAGTCTTCTGAGTCAGCTCCCGAGCCTGGGAGTTGAAGGCGGCTTCTCGAAGGTTGTGGTAGTCCTGCAAGATGGACAGAAGACCAAAGTAAGAACAAAAACAGCAAAGGCAAATCCTCCAAGAAGTTCCAAGCCGCCTGCTCAACAGCCGACTCGGAACTCGGGGACTACACCCAGTGGGTGCGCTGACGCGCCCCCATGGAAGAAATCAAGATCAAGAGGAAAAACCGAGATCCAGAAGAAACAAGACGGGAATACTAACCCGGATGGCTCCCCGCGTTGCGAGGAATTCGTCAGTGAACTGGCTCAGCGCCGCGGCTTGGCTTTGGAGCCGGGTCCGGACGTCTTGTGCAGCCACGTTCACTACGGCTGTCCCTCCGCCTGGCGTCCACCGCGAGGTAGCGCTGGCCGCCTCCGCGTCTCGGGCTGACGAGCTGGAGCCCACGGCCGGCTGTGGCTCCGACGCGGCCTTCTGCAGCTCCGACGCGGCCTTCCCCGCACGCCGGCTTGGCGGAACCCGGACCGCCACCTCAGCCCCCGCGGCCGGCTCGCCCTCCGCCGACTGTGCAGGCGGCGGATCGGGCTGGCCGCCTTGGGCCGCCCCAGTTGGCGGGGTCGGCTCCGGCCCCTTCTCCAAAATAATGACGTCGTCGCCGCTTCCTCCCAGCCCCGGCTGGGAGCCGCTGGCTCCCCCCTGGCGAGGGCTCCACGTCCCCAGGCGCCATGACGCACAGGGGGGTGACCATCAAAGCCTTCCCTGCCGCCGCCGCGGCCTCAGCCTCTGCCTGGGCCCTGCTGCGGCCTCGGCGAGTGCCTTCGCCGCCTCCTCCTCCCGTGCCACCTGGGCGACGGCTGCCTTCCGTGCCTCCGCCTCCCGTGCCTCCTGCTCCTCCCGCGCCTCCCGTGCGTTCCTTTCCGTCGCCTCCTGGAGGTCGGCGCGGGGGTCCACGCGGCGGGTGGTGCTCCCAGAGCCCCCTGGAGACTCGACGACGGAGCCGGCAGCCGCCCGCTCAAGTGACAACGGAGCTCTGATCGTTGAAGAAAAAGACGAGAGTTCAAGAAAATAAAGAAAGAAAGAAAGAAAGAGAATACACAAAGAAAGATTCGGACTTACGCCGACACGGTCTGCGGTTGCTTCACCACTTTGCGGAAACGAGCCACCTTCGCGGCCGCCTCTTCCTGCCTGGTGGCTGCCGCCCCGCCCCTGGGCTTCTTCGTTCGGCTGCCGAACAGACCCTGGGCGGCGCGACGCTTCTGCCCCCCACCCTAAGCAGGCTGTGCGGCGGAGGAGCCCGTGCCGCGTCCAGATGCCGGCTGGCGGCTCGGGACGGCTTCGGCTTCATCCTCGTCCGGCCAGTCGTCGAAGGTAGCAGTGAACCCGGAGCCGCCAGCTTCGCCGCTGGCTTGGCCACCGCCCCCAGGTCGGGGTCCTCCAGGTCATGTTCGGTCCGGTCGGGGACGAAGCGGCGCTCCACGTCTGTCCCGCCGGCCGGCCGAAGCAGAGGACTCTGTCAAAAGAACAAGCCGACTAAGTTAGAGTCGGCCTAGAGGAACTTGACAACGAAGAGAGAAAAAGACAAGGGGAGCATACCGTAGGCGGAGGATTGGCTCGGCTATATGGTCCTTGCCGAACTGCCACTCTTCAGCGAGTTGGCAGTTTGCAAGGTAGTTCACCATGTAGGCGACCTCGTGGCGCGGCATCTCCTTGGTGCACATTCGGCTCGGATCGAGCTGGCCGCTCATCTGACAGATCAGATGAGGCCGGCTCTGGAGCGGAAGAACCCGGCGCGTGACGAACGCGGCCAGGAGGTCGGGCCCCGTCAAGCCCTCCGACTGGACCATCACCCGCAGTCGGGCGATGGCGGCGTTTCCTGCCTGCGACAGCGTCACAGCCCGGAAGGACCACTGGGGCAGCCTGCCCGCCGGTGGGCCGGCTACGTAAGCCGGCAGGTTGATGTAGTCGCCCCGTGGAGCGATGTTCCGCACATAGAAGTACGACTTCTGCCACTTCTTCACCGATTGGATCAGCGTGATGACGGGGAAGGGGTTGTCGGCGCCCGATCTCCGCGACGCGATGAAGGCGCCAGTATGAGCCGGCACGCCCTTGCTGCGCGTGCCCAGCTTCGACTGGAAAAGCTCCCCTCGGAGCTCAAGGGTGGGGAGGACACCGAGATAGCCCTCGCACTGGGTGACGAAGGTCGACAGCAGCACCACCGCGTTGGGCGTAAGATGGTGCGGCTGGAGCTGATAGAATTCGAGCCAGGAGCGGAAGAAGGCGCTCACTGGCAGGCCGAAGCCGCGCAAGAAGTGTGAGCGGAAGACCACCCGCTCGCCCTCCTGCGGCCTCGGCGAGATTTCCTTCGCCGGCGCGAGGCGGACCTCCACTTTGTCCGCACTAGGCAGCCGCCGCATGTCGCGGAGGGAGTCGACGTGGTCGTCATGGACGATGGAGCCGTCCCAATCCCCGCCAAGCTGCTCTACGGCGGGAGGCATGGCGAGAGCTAGCACGGCGGCGGAGGAGCGTGCGGTGGAAGTGCGCGGCGGCTAGGCGCTGTCGCGAGAACGAGCGAGGGAAGAAGACGGTGGAAGTAGGAGGAGCGTGAGAGGGCCTGCCGCCCTCCCCCTCCCCCTATTTATAGCCTCACGAGGCCGAAGAGGCCGGACGTGGGGGGGGGGGCGTGGGATTAACTGCGCCCAATCCCCCCACGTCTCGCGTTTATTGCGCATAAGTGCGAGCCGAAACTGCCGCACGGAACGTGCGGGCGGTTTCGGGATACAAAGGATCCGCGCCTGGGCCAGGGCGCGGACGTGGCGGGCCCCCTCCCTGCGGCGACGTCCCGTCACGCGCGTGGGCTGGCAGGCTTTCCGGCCACGTGGTTCGCCGACGGCCCGTGGCCGGCCCGCGGCCCGGTGCACGTGCCAGCGGGTTCCCGCCCTCCGACTCCAGAGGATTTCGACTCAGGCGGCGCGCCTGACCAAGGCCAGCTCCCAGCGCAGGCTTGTCAAGATAGGAACCTGATCGAGCTTCTCAACCCCTACTCCACCTCGAAGCCCAATCAGCTTCGGGGACTACTGTCGGAGTAATTGGCCACGGGTAGCCCAACCGACTACCCCTGGCTCTTCAGAAAAATTATCAGGCCTTTGGGCCTTCAAGCACTCCAAGCATTTGGGCCGCCTTCCCTGGCCGGCTACCTCTGAAGCCGACTCCCGGAAGGAGACCCAGCCTCGAGCAACCTCTCCCCAGGACGACTACAGGGTGGCCGACTCCGAGAAGCCGGCCAAGAAGGACGTCGGCTCCTAGCAGCCGGCGAGACCACAACCACCAAAGCTGTTCCCACATAACGGCGACACGACGGGGTGTGGCCACAGTGCGGCCCACTACCCCCGAAGCCCGAGGCGGGCATGGCTACAGGAGGCCGTACGGGACGGCCGTCTCCCGTGCGGCTCGGCACTGTAGCCATGCTAGCCTCGACGTCATCCACGACCAACTCCTGTACGGCCCAAGGACTACGGGCCTCTTCAGCCAGAGAGAGGCGTGAAGGCGGCCCGGCCTTTCCCAGTCAGCCAAGAGCATAGCCGGCCTCCCGAAGTCGGCTACTCCCTTCCTCGAAGCAGGAGCCCCATTAAGGAGACAAGACGAGGTAAGGCTACAGTGATAGCCCCCAAGGTGGCCCACTGTAGCCACGCTTACCTCGACAAAGCCCTCGTCATCACAGGCAAGGCTACAGTAAGCAGCCGCCGACAAGACCCTAGGCGGTGGGGGCGGCCTGTCGACCAAGTAGCGAGCAGCCGGCGGGACCCACCAGCCGGTGGGACCCACCAGCCGGCGGGACCCACCAGCCGGCGGAGAAGCCGGCGAGCGTAGACACTGACGGCTGGGACCAGCTCCCAGCCGGGTTACCATTGTACCCCCGGGGGTAGGCCTATATAAACCCCCCGGAGCACCCATGCAAAGGGTTCGCACCCAAGCATAGTTGGCCTCTGAGCATAGAGTTGCCCTCGAAGCATAGCACACACACCATAAATAGAGAGAAGCAAGAGCTAGCCTTGTTCTTCTTCTCCCTTGATCCCAACAGCTCTAGGAGCGATTGTAGCTACCTTTCATCGATCTAGTGATCATGCGGAGACCCCGCAGAGCAGGACTAGGGGTGTTATCTCCTCGGAGAGCCCCGAACCTGGGTAAGATTCGCCGGCATGCATGTCTTCGCCTCATCCCGTTTCCAGGCACCGGCGACGTTTTATTGGCTCCCACAATGATAAGCCATCCCTTGGCATATGTCGCACCAACCACCCGACAAAACGGAATGGTGGTAAGTTGCATGGAAATATATCTCGGAATGGCTATGGAAATGCCATGATAGGTAGGTATGGTGGCTGTTTTGAGGAAAGTATATGGTGGGTGTATGATACCGGCGAAAAGTGCGCGGTATTAGAGAGGCTAGCAATGGTGGAAGGAAGAGAGTGCGTATAATCCATGGACTCAACATTAGTCATAAAGAACTCATATAGTTGTTGCAAAAATCTAAAAGTTATCAAAGCAAAGTATTACCCGCATGCTCCTAGGGGGATAGATTGGTAGGAAAAGACCATCGCTCGTCCCCGACCGGCACTCGTAAGGAAGACAATCAATAAATAAATCATGCTCCGACTTCATCACATAACGGTTCACCATACGTGCATGCTACGGGAATCACAAACTTTAACACAAGTATTTCTCAAATTCACAACTACTCCACTAGCATGACTCTAATATTACCATCCTCATATCTGAAAACAATCATAAGGAATCAAACTTCTCATAGTATTCAATGCGCTTTATATGAAAGTTTTTATTATACCCATCTTGGATGCCCATCATATTAGGACTAAATTCATAACCAAAGCAAAATACCATGCTGTTTAGGACTCTCATAATAATATAAGTGAAGCACGAGAGTTCCTCTATTTCTTCAAAATAAAACAACCATTGTGCTCTAAAAGATATAAGTGAAGCACTAGAGCAAACGACAAACTACTCCAAAAGATATAAGTGAAGATCATTGAGTAGTTAAATAATTATGTAGCTTTGTGAAGACTCTCTCTTATTTAAGAATTTCAGATCTTGATACTTTATTCAAACAGCAAGCAAAACAAAATAAAATGGCATGAGGATCCAAGCAAAACACATATCATGTGGTGAATAAAAATATAGCTCCAAGTAAAGTTACCGATGAACGAAGATGAAAGAGGGGATGCCTTCCGGGGCATCCCCAAGCTTAGACGCTTGGTTATCCTTGAATATTACCTTGGGGTGCCTTGGGATCCCCAAGCTTAGGCTCTTGCCACTCCTTATTCCATAGTCCATCGAATCTTTACCCAAAACTTGAAAACTTCACAACACAAAACTTAACAGAAAACGCGTAAGCTCCGTTAGTATAAGAAAATAAATCACCACTTAGGTACTGTTGTGAACTCATTCTAAATTCATGTTGGTGTAATATCTACCGTATTCCAACTTCTCTATGGTACATACCCTCCGATATTACTCATAGAGTCATTAAAATAAGCAAACAACACATAGAAAAAAGAATCTGTCAAAAACAGAACAGTCTGTAGTAATCTGTATCAAACGTATACTTCTGGAACTTCAAAAATTCTAAACTAAATTGGTGGACCTGAGGTATTTGTCTAGTAATCATCTGCAAAAAGAATCAACTAAATAGCACTTTCCAGTAAAAAGTTTTAGCTAATCTCGTGAGCGCTAAAGTTTCTGTTTTTTACAGCATGATCATAAAGACTTCACCCAAGTCTTCCCAAAGGTTCTACTTGGCACAAACACTAATTAAAACATAAAACCACATCTAACCAGAGGCTAGATGATTTATTTATTCCTAAACTGGAGCAAAAAAAAGAACAAAAATAAAATTGGGTTGCCTCCTAACAAGCGCTATCATTTAAAGCCCCTAGCTAGGCATGATGATTTCAATGATGCTCACATGAAAGATAAGAATTGAAACATAAAGAGAGCATCATGAAGAATAAGACTAGTACATTTAAGTCTAACCCACTTCCTATGCATAGGGATTTTGTGAGCAAACAATTTATGGGAACAATAATCAACTAGCATAGGAAGGCAAAACAAGCATAACTTTAAAACTTTAAGCACATAGAGAGGAAACTTGATATTATTGCAATTCCTACAAGCATATGTTCCTCCCTCATAATAATTTTCAGTAGCATCATGAATGAATTCAACAATATAACCAGCACCTAAAGCATTCTTTTCATGATCTACTTGCATATAAATTTTACTACTCTCCACATAAGCAAAATTCTTCTCATTCGGAATAGTGGGAGTATCATAGGAGACTTGAATACTATTTTTCCACATTAAAAGAGTAATGTTCAGAAAAAGGGTAATCATAATCATGACAAGTTTTATAAATATAATCATCACTACTTTTTATAGCATAAGTTTCATCACAATAATCATCATAAGTAGCAACTTTGTTCTCATCATAATCGATTGAAACTTCTTCCAAGATAGTGGACTCATCACTAAATAAAGTCATGACCTCTCCAAATCCACTTTCATAAATATTATAAGATTCAACATCCTCCAAAATAGTGGGATCATTACTTCCTAAAGTTGACACTCTTCCAAACCCACTTTCATCAATATAATCATCATAGGTAGAAGGCATGCTATCATCATAACAACTTTGCATATCAAAACATGGGAGGCTAAAAATATCATCTTCATTAAACGTAGCACCCCAAGCTTGGGTCAAACATTAATTGCAGCAAATATATTCTCAAAAACATCATCTTCTTCAAACATAGCATCCCCAAGCTTGGGCCTTTTCATATCATAAGCATAATCACTCTCATCATTAATAGTATGGATAGCACCAATAGTATAGCAATTATCATATTCTTCCAAGCAAGTGCTAAAAAGATTTTCAAGATCATAAGAAGTATCATTATCTTCCCAATCATAATCATCACAATAAGCAGTAGGCATAACAAGATCGTCATCAAGTGCATCATCTTCCACAACAATAATAGGAGCAACATTATTTGGGAGAGATATCTTTTTACCTTTCTTCCTTTTTCTTTTCTTCTTCTTCACCACATCATGTGTGGGTTCAATCCTCTTTTTGGAGCTCCTTATTAATGAGATTGGTTGAATAGAAGGCTCCTCCTCATTAACTGGTTCATCATAAGAAATAATAGGAGGATATCGGGAAGTCTCTTCCCTTTCATTAGTATTCTCTTCATCTTCTATTTGTTTTCTTTTCTTTATGTAGTTGGCAATATAAGGATTTTCAATGCAATTCACTGCGCAATACATATAAATTTCCTCTAGATCAAAATGAAGAACTCTATCAAGGGCAAATTCTGGAATGACCTTAGTTATATGTTTCATTTCTTCATAACCCAAGAGAAAACTAAGTTCATTATGATGTGCAAGGGAAATCAAGTCATCACAATTTTTGGACACGATACGATCATGAAACAATTTGCATTGGGTACTGAAATGATCATGTTCATTGCAAAGTTCACAAGTACGGCTAAGAAAATTTAAATTTTCAGCACAAACATCTAGCCTTTCTTGCAACAATTTAGTTTCTTAATGCTTATGCCTCTTGCAATATCTATCTTCCCTATTTGGTGTGTACTTGCAAACCCAATGCACTCCACAAAAATTGACATGTTTATAGGAGACATTTTCATCATAACTAGTGCAATCATCATTAGTACTATGGATATTCAAAGAGTTCATACTAACAACATTGCAATCATGCTCATCATTCAAAGATTTAGTGCCAAACATTCTATAGACTTCTTCTTCTAGCACATGAGCACAATTTTCCTTTTCATCATACTTATGAAAGATATTAAAAAGATGAAGCGTATGAGACAAACTCAACTCCATTTTTTTGTAGTTTTCTTTTATAAATTAAAAAAGTGATAAAACAAGAAACAAACAGATTCGATTGCAAGATCTAAAGATATACCTTCAAGCGCTCACCTCCCCAGCAACGGCGCCAGAAACTGCTTGATGTCTACTACACAACCTTCTTCTTGTAGACGTTGTTGGGCCTCCAAGTGCAGAGGTTTGTAGGATAGTAGCAAATTTCCATCAAGTGGATGACCTACGGTTTATCAATCCGTGGGAGGTGTAGGATGAAGATGGTCTCTCTCAAACAACCCTGCAACCAAATAACAAAGAGTCTCTTGTGTCCCCAACACACCCAATACAATGGTAAATTGTATTGGTGCACTAGTTCGGCGAAGAGATGGTGATACAAGTGCAATATGGATGGTAGATATAGGTTTTTGTAATCTGAAAACATAAAAACGGCAAGGTAACTAGTGATAAAAGTGAGCGTAAACGGTATTGCAATGAGTTGAAAAAAGGCCTACAATTCATACTTTCACTAGTGCAAGTTCTCTCAACAATAATAACATAATTGGATCATATAACTATCCCTCAACATGCAACAAAGAGTCACTCCAAAGACACTAATAGAGGAGACCAAACGAAGAGATTATTGTAGGGTACGAAACCACCTCAAAGTTATCCTTTCTGATCAATCTATTCAAGAGTCCGTAGTAAATTAACACAAAGCTATTCTTTCCGTTCGATCTATCATAGAGTTCGTACTAGAATAACACCTTAAGATACAAATCAACCAAAACCCTAATGTCACCTACATACTCCAATGTCACCTCAAGTATCCATGGGTATGATTATACGATATGCATCACACAATCTCAGATTCATCTATTCAACCAACACAAAGTACTTCAAAGAGTGCCCCAAAGTTTCTACCGGAGAGTTAAGACGAAAACGTGTGCCAACCCCTATGCATAGGTTCATGGGCGGAACCCGCAAGTTGATCACCAAAACATACATCAAGTGGAACACGTGATATCCCATTGTCACCACAGATAAGCACGGCAAGACATCCATCAAGTGTTCTCAAATCCTTAAAGACTCAATCCGGTAAGACAACTTCAAAGGGAAAACTCAATCCATTACAAGAGAGTAGAGGGGGAGAAACATCATAAGATCCAACTATAATAGCAAAGCTCGCGATACATTAAGATCGTACCACCTCAAGAACACGAGAGAGAGAGAGAGAGAGAGAGAGAGAGAGAGAGAGAGAGATCAAACACATAGCTACTGGTACACACCCTCAGCCCCGAGGGTGAACTACTCCCTCCTCGTCATGGAGAGCGCCGAGATGATGAAGATGGCCACCGGTGAGGGTTCTCCCCTCCAGCAGGGTGCCAGAACAGGGTCCCGATTGGTTTTTGGTGGCTACAGAGGCTTGCAGCGGCGGAACTCCCGATCGATTATGTTCTCCGATGGTTTTAGGGTATATGGAGATATATAGGCCAAATAAGTCGGTAAGGGGAGCCACGAGGGGCCCACGAGAGTGGAGGGCGCGCCCAGGGGGTGGGTGCGCCCCCCTGCCTCGTTCCTTCCTCGTTGATTCCCTGACGTGTACTCCAAGTCTCCTGGATTGCTTGCGTTCCAAAAATAACTCTCCCGAAGGTTTCATTCCGTTTGGACTCTGTTTGATAGTCCTTTTCTGCGAAACACTGAAACAAGGGAAAAAACAGAGACTGGCACTGGGCTCTGGGTTAATAGGTTAGTCGCAAAAATATTATAAAAGTGCTTAGTAATGCCCATTAAACATCCAAAAGAGATAATATAATAGCATGGAACAATCAAAAATTATAGATACGTCGGAGACGTATCAGGAGAGCGTTGGAAGACATCTGCGGCGCTGAACTTGAAGGTCGATAACCAATCGAGTTCGGTATCCGCCGGCTCGCCGGGTTCGGAACTCGACGCCGAAAAAGAGTCCGAGGTTCCGTTGATGCAGATGCCGTACGCAGTGGAATCTGCGAGCGGTTCCAACGCCGCAAAATCAGTAGCCCCCGCGATGGGGTTAAGCTTCCCATCTTCGGGGGACCTGATCTGCTCCGGATCTAAGGCCAGAGTTGCTGCAGGAGCTCTCTCCTGGATGCGGCCCGATGAAAGGTTCAGGCCATGTCCATCGGGGCAGCGGGGAGCAATTGCCGTGTGATACCTCCATTTTGAATCATGCTTTTATATCGATATTTATTGCATTATGGGCTGTTATTACACATTATGTCTCAATACTTATGCCTATTCTCTCTTATTTTACAAGGTTTACATAAGGAGGGAGAATGCCGGCAGCTGGAATTCTGGGCTGGAAAAGGAGCAAATATTAGAGATCTATTCTGCACAACTCCAAAAGTCCTGAAACTCCACGAAAGTTATTTTTGGAAATAGTAAAAAATACTGAGCGGAAGAAATACCACAGGGGGCCCACAACCTGGCCACGAGGGTGGGGGCGCGCCCTACCCCCCTGGGCGCACCCCCTGCCTCGTGGGCCCCCTGGTGCCCATCTTCTGCTATATGAAGTCTTTCGTCCGAAGAAAAATCATAAGCAAGCTTTCGAGACGAGACTCCGCCGCCACGAGGCGGAACCTTGGCGGAACCAATCTAGGGCTCCGGCAGAGCTGTTCTGCCTGGGACACTTCCCTCCGGGAGGGGGAAATCATCGCCATCATCATCACTAACGCTCCTCTCATCGGGAGAGGGCAATCGCCATCAACATCTTCACCAGCACCATCTCCTCTCAAACCCTAGTTCATCTCTTGTACCCAATTCTTGTCTCTAAGTCTGGGATTGTTACCTGTAGGTTGCTAGTAGTGTTGATTACTCCTTGTAGTTGATGCTAGTTGGTTTATTTGGTGGAAGATCATATGTTCAGATCCTTTATGCATATTAATACTCCTCTGATTATGAACATGAATATGCTTTGTGAGTAGTTACGTTTGTTCCTGAGGACATGGGAGAAGTCTTGCTATTAGTAGTCATGTGAATTTGGTATTCGTTCGATATTTTGATGAGATGTATGTTGTCTATCCTCTAGTGGTGTTATGTGAACGTCGACTACATGACACTTCACCATTGTTTGGGCCTAGAGGAAGGCATTGGGAAGTAATAATTAGATGATGGGTTGCTAGAGTGACAGGCTTAAACCCTAGTTTATGCGTTGCTTCGTAAGGGGCTGACTTGGATCCACATGTTTCATGCTATGGTTAGGTTTACCTTAATACTTCTTTTGTAGTTGCGGATGCTTGTCCAAGTAAGGGCAGCACCCAAGCTGTTGGGGATCGTAGAAGAATTTTAAAATTTCCTACGCATCACCAAGATCCATCTATGGAGTATACTAGCAACAAGGGGAAAGGAGTGCATCTACATACCCTTGTAGATCGCGAGCGGAAGCGTTCCAATGAACGAGGTTGATGGAGTCGTACTCGCCGTGATCCAAATCACCGATGACCGAGTGCCGAACGGACGGCACCTCCGCATTCAACACACGTACGGAGCAGCGACGTCTCCTCCTTCTTGATCCAGCAAGGGGGAAGGAGAGGTTGATGGAGATCCAGCAGCACGACGGCGTGGTGGTGGATGTAGCGGGATCTCGGCAGGGCTTCGCCAAGCTTCTGCGAGAGGGAGAGGTGTTGTAGGGCAGGAGGGAGGCGCCAAGGGCTGTAGTGTTGCTGCCCTCCCTCCCCCCTTTATATAGGCCCCCTGGGAGGGGGGGGCGCCGGCCTGGAACCCATCTGCATGGGGGGGCGGCGGCCAGGGGGGAGACTTGCCCCCCAAGGCAAGTGGGGCGCCCCCCACCCTAGGGTTTCCAACCCTAGGCGCAGGGGGGAGGCCCATGGGGGGCGCCCCAGCCCACTAAGGGCTGGTTACCTTCCCACTTCAGCCCTTGGGGCCCTCCGGGATAGGTGGCCCCACCCGGTGGACCCCCCGGACCCTTCCGGTGGTCCCGGTACAATACCGGTGACCCCCGAAACTTTCCCGGTGGCCGAAACTTGACTTCCTATATATAATTCTTCACCTCCGGACCATTCTGGAACTCCTCGTGACATCCGGGATCTCATCCGGGACTCCGAACAACTTTCGGGTTTCCGCATACTCATATCTCTACAACCCTAGCGTCACCGAACCTTAAGTGTGTAGACCCTACGGGTTCGGGAGACATGCAGACATGACCGAGACGCCTCTCCGGTCAATAACCAACAGCGGGATCTGGATACCCATGTTGGCTCCCACATGTTCCATGATGATCTCATCGGACGAACCACGATGTCGAGGATTCAATCAATCCCGTATACAATTCCGTTTGTCAATTGGTATGTTACTTGCCCGAGATTCGATCGTCGGTATCCCAATACCTTGTTCAATCTCGTTACCGGCAAGTCTCTTTACTCGTACCGTAATGCATGATCCCATGACTAACTCCTTAGTCACATTGAGCTCATTATGATGATGCATTACCGAGTGGGCCCAGAGATACCTCTCCGTCATACGGAGTGACAAATCCCAGTCTCGATCCATGCCAACCCAACAGACACTTTCGGAGATACCCGTAGTGTACCTTTATAGTCACCCAGTTACGTTGTGACGTTTGGCACACCCAAAGTACTCCTACGGTATCCGGGAGTTGCACGATCTCATGGTCTAAGGAGAAGATACTTGACATTGGAAAAGCTCTAGCAAACGAACTACACGATCTTTGAGCTATGCTTAGGATTGGGTCTTGTCCATCACATCATTCTCCTAATGATGTGATCCCGTTATCAATGACATCCAATGTCCATAGTCAGGAAACCATGACTATCTGTTGATCAACGAGCTAGTCAACTAGAGGCTTACTAGGGACACGTTGTGGTCTATGTATTCACGCATGTATTACGATTTCCGGATAACACAATTATAGCATGAACAATAGACAATTATCATGAACAAAGAAATATAATAATAACCATTTATTATTGCCTCTAGGGCATATTTCCAACACAAGCACCGGTCCACCCACACATCAAATTATCAAAGTACTGAACGCAAATCATATGAACGTGATGAAAACTAGCTTGACGATAATTCCCATGTGTCCTCGGCAGCGCTTTTCTCTATATAAGAGTTTGTACAGGCTTGTCCTTTGCTACAAAAAGGATTGGGCCACCTTGCTGCACTTTATTTACTTTTTTTACTTGTTGCTCGTTAAAAATTATCTTATCAAAAAATTATCTGTTACCTATAATTTCAGTGCTAGCAGAGAATACCTTGCTGAAAACCGCTTATCATTTCCTTCTGCTCCTTGTTGGGTTTGACACTCTTACTTATCGAAAGGACTACGATAGATCACCTATACTTGTGGGTCATCAAGACTCTTTTCTGGCGCTGCTGCCGGGAGTGAAGCACCTTTGGTAGGTGGAATTTGGTAACGAAAAATTTTATATAGTGTGCTGAAATTTATTGTCACTTGTTACTATGGAAAGTAATCCTCTGAGAGGCTTGTTCGGGGTAACTTCACCCCGACCAGTAGAGCAAAGAGTTGCTCCTCAACCTAATGAACCTACTAAAAATGAAAATGTCTACTTTGAGATTCCTTCGGGTATGATAGAAAAACTGCTAGCTAATCCTTTTGTAGGAGATGGAACAATGCATCCTGATGAGCACCTAATATATGTGGATGAAGTTTGTGGATTATTTAACCTTGCAGGTGTGCCCGATGATGTTATTAAGAAGAAGGTGTTCCCTTTATCTTTGAAGGGAGATGCATTGACATGGTATAGGATATGTGATGATATGGGATCATGGAACTACAAACGATTGAAATTGGAATTTCATCAGAAGTTTTATTCTCATCTTGTTCATCGTGATCGCAATTATATATATAATTTTTGGCCTCGCGAAGGAGAAAGCATCGCTGAAGCTTGGGGGAGGCTTAAATCAATGTTATATTCATGCCCTAATCATGAGCTCCCAAGAGAAATAATTATTCAAAACTTTTATGCTCGGCTTTCTGATAACAATCGCACGATGCTCGATACTTCTTGTGCTGGCTCTTTTATGATGAAGACTATTGAATTCAAATGGGATTTATTGGACAGAATTAAACGCAACTCTGAAGATTGGGATCTCGACGAAAGTAAGGAGTCAGGTATGACACCTAAGTTTGATTGTGTTAAATATTTTATGGATACCGATGTTTTCCATAAATTTAGCACTAAATATGGACTTGACTCTGAGATAGTAGCTTCTTTCTGTGAATCTTTTGCTGCTCACGTTGATCTCCCTAAGGAGAAGTGGTTTAAATATCATCCTCCCATAGAAGTAAAAGTAGCTGCACCTATTAAAGTTGAAGAAGAGACTATCACTTATAATGATCCTATTGTTCCTACTGCTTATGTTGAGAAACCACCTTTTCCTGTTAGGATAAAAGATCATGCTAAAGCTTCAACTGTGGTTCGTAAAAGCAATATTAGAACCTATACACCTCCTGAGCAAGTTAAAGTTGAACCTAATATTGCTATACTTAAAGATCCCTTGGTTGATAATATTGTTGGGCATGTTATTTATTTCTGTGATGAAACTGCTAGAATTGCTAAACCGCGTGCTAAAGATAAACATAAACCTATGGTAGGCATGCCTGTTATTTCTGTTAAAATAGGAGATCATTGTTATCATGGCTTATGTGATATGGGTGCTAGTGCTAGTGCAATACCTATTGACTTATACAAAGAAATTATGCATGATATTGCACATACTGAGTTAGAAGATATTAATGTCACAATTAAACTTGCCAATAGAGATACTATTTCACCCATGGGAATTGTTAGAGATGTTGAAGTCTTGTGTGGGAAAACTAAATGTCCTGCTGATTTTCTTGTTCTTGGTTCCCCACAAGATAGTTTGTGTCCCATTATATTTGGTAGACCCTTCTTGAACACTGTTAATGCTAGGATAGATTGCGAAAAGGATATTGTTACTATTGGTTTGGATGATATGTCTCATGAGTTTAATTTCTCTAAATTTCATAGACAACACCGTGAAGAGGAATTGCCTAGTAAAGATGAAATTATTGGTCTTGCTTTTATTGTCGTGCCTCCTAGTGATCCTTTAGAACAATATTTGCTAGACCATGAAAATGATATGTTTATGAATGAAAGAAGGGAAATAGATGAAGTATTCTTTAAACAGGAACCCATCCTGAAACACAACTTGCCTGTTGAAATCCTAGGGGATCCTCCTCCACCCAAGGGTGATCCCGTGTTTGAGCTCAAACCGTTACCTGATACTCTTAAATATGCTTATCTTGATGAGAAAAAGATATATCCTGTTATTATTAGTGCTAGCCTTTCAGAGCATGAAGAAGAGAGATTATTGAAAACTCTGAAGAAGCACCGCGCTGCTATTGGATATACTCTTGATGATCTTAAGGGCATTAGCCCCACTCTATGCCAACACAAAATAAATTTGGAGAAAGATGCCAAACCAGTTCGTGATCAGCAACGACGGCTGAATCCTAAGATGAAAGAAGTGGTAAGAAAGGAAATACTAAAGCTCCTTGAGGCACGTATAATTTATCCCGTTATTGATAGTCAGTGGGTAAGTCATGTCCATTCTGTCCCTAAGAAGGGAGGTAGTACTGTCGTTCCTAATGATAAAGATGAATTGATCCCGCAACGAATTATTATAGGTTATAGGATGGTAATTGATTTCCGCAAATTAAATAATGCTACTATAAAAGATCATTACCCATTACCTTTTATTGATCAAATGCTAGAAAGATTATCCAAACATACACATTTTTGCTATCTAGATGGTTATTCTGGTTTCTCTCAAATACACGTGTCAGCCGATGATCAATCAAAGCCCACATTTACTTGCCCTTTCGGTACTTTTGCTTATAGACGTATGCCTTTTGGTTTATGTAACGCACCTGCTACCTTTCAAAGATGCATGATGGCTATATTCTCTGACTTTTGTGAAAAGATATGTGAGGTTTTCATGGATGATTTCTCCGTTTATGGATCCTCTTTTGATGATTGCTTGAGCAACCTTGATCGAGTTTTGCAGAGATGTGAAGAAACTAATATTGTCTTGAACTGGGAGAAGTGCCACTTTATGGTTAATGAAGGTATTGTCTTGGGGCATAAAGTTTCTGAGAGAGGTATTGAAGTTGATAAAGCCAAGGTTGATGCTATTGAAAAGATGCCATGTCCCAAGGACATCAAAGGTATAAGAAGTTTGCTTGGTCATGCCGGTTTTTATAGGAGGTTTATTAAGGACTTCTCAAAAATTTCTCGGCCTCTGACTAATTTGTTACAAAAAGATATACCATTTGTCTTTGATGATGATTGTGTAGAAGCATTTGAAATACTTAAGAAAGCATTGATCTCTGCACCTATTGTTCAGCCACCTGATTGGAATTTACCTTTTGAAATTATCTGTGATGCTAGTGATTATGCTGTAGGTGCTGTTCTACGGCAAAGAGTTGATAAGAAATTAAATGTTATTCAATATGCTAGTAAAACTCTAGACAATGCTCAGAGAAATTATGCTACTACTGAAAAAGAATTCTTAGCAGTTGTATTTGCTTGTGCTAAGTTCAGACATTATATTGTTGATTCTAAAGTAACTATTTACACGGATCATGCTGCTATTAAATATCTTATGGAAAAGAAAGATGCTGAACCTAGACTTATTAGATGGGTTCTCTTGCTACAAGAATTTGATTTGCATATTATTTATAGAAAGGGAGCTGAGAACCCCGTTGCAGACAACTTGTCTAGGTTAGAAAATGAGCTTGATGACCCACTACCTATTGATGATAGCTTTCCTGATGAACAATTAAATGTCATAAATGCTTCTCGTACTACTCCATGGTTTGCCGATTATGCTAATTACGTTGTTGCTAAATTTATACCACCTAGTTTCACATACCAGCAAAAGAAAAACTTTTTCTATGATTTGAGACATTACTTTTGGGATGACCCACATCTTTATAAAGAAGGAGTAGATGGTGTTATTAGACGTTGTTTACCTGAGCATGAACAGGAATAGATCCTACGCAAGTGTCACTCCGAAGCTTATGGAGGACACCACGCTGGAGATAGAACTGCACATAAGGTATTGCAATCCGGTTTTTATTGGCCTACTCTCTTCAAGGATGCCCGTAAGTTTGTCTTATCTTGTGATGAATGTCAAAGAATTGGTAATATTAGTAGACGTCAAGAAATGCCTATGAATTATTCACTTGTTATTGAACCATTTGATGTTTGGGGCTTTGATTATATGGGACCTTTTCCTGCCTCTAATGGATATACACACATTTTAGTTGCTGTTGATTGCGTTACTAAGTGGGTAGAAGCTATTCCAACTAGTAGTGCTGATCATAACACATCTATTAAAATGCTTAAAGAAGTTATTTTTTCAAGGTTTGGAGTCCCTAGATATTTAATGACTGATGGTGGTTCACATTTTATTCATGGCGCTTTCCGTAGAATGCTTGCTAAATATGATGTTAATCATAGAATTGCATCTCCTTATCACCCATAGTCTAGTGGTCAAGTAGAATTGAGTAATAGAGAGCTCAAATTAATTTTGCAAAAGACTATTAATAGATCCAGGAAGAATTGGTCCAAGAAACTTGATGATGCATTATGGGCCTATAGAACTGCATATAAAAATCCTATGGGTATGTCTCCATATAAAATGGTTTATGGAAAAGCAAGTCACCTACCTCTTGAATTAGAACATAAGGCATATTGGGCTATTAAAGAGCTCAATTATGATTTCAAACTTGCCGGTGAGAAGAGGTTATTTGACATTAGCTCACTTGATGAATGGAGAACCCAATCCTATGAGAATGCCAAGTAGTTTAAAGAGAAAGTTAAAAGATGGCATGACAAAAGAATACAAAAGCGTGAGTTTAATGTAGGTGATTATGTATTGCTATACAACTCTTGTTTGAGATTTTTTGCAGGAAAACTTCTCTCTAAATGGGAAGGTCCTTACCTTATCGAGGAGGTCTATCGTTCCGGTGCCATAAAAATCAACAACATCGAAGGCACAAATCCGAAGGTGGTGAGCGGCCAAAGAATCAAACACTATATCTCAGGTAATCCCATAAATGTTGAAACCAATGTTATTGAAACCGTAACCCCGGAGGAATACATAAGGGGCACTTTCCGGAATGTTTCAGACTCCGAAAAGGAATAGGTATGTGGTACGGTAAGTAAACCGACTCCAAAACCGTTCTAAAGGCAATTTTTCTCCGTTTTGGAATATTTAGAAAAATAGAAAAATGAAAAGCAGTCCGGGAAGGACACGAGGCCTCCACGAGGGTGGAGGGCGCGCCCTACCCCCCTGGGCGCGCCCCCTGCCTCGTGGTCACCTCGTGCGCTCTTCGGACTTCGTTTTCTTGCACGCTACGTATTTTGGTCGGTAAAAATTCATTATATAATCTCCCGAAGGTTTTGACTCCTGTATCACGCAAATATCCTCTATTTTTGTTTCAGCTATTGCTACTGCAGATTTGAGCAAGATGTCTTCTCAAGAGTCTGTCGGGGAGAGCCGGGTGTCTCATCCGGCATCGAGATCAAGGACAAACAGCGATGCTGACCACTTTGGGCCAGCAACGGAGGAAGAGATGGAGGCTGATTTGAAGAGGATAGACGCCATGGAGGAGGATCAAGAAGTCACTTCTCGCTTCCGAGCTGGATTCACAATGGGGGAACTACAGACCTCGGCTATTCCAAACTCGGTTATCCCTTCCAATATTAGATTTCTTTCTTATGAAAATATGAAGAAGAGCGTCACTTGTTCTCCCGCAGCTATGCAACACCCTTGGGTGCAAGGAGCTTTGGCTGTTACAGGAAAGCTTCGGAGATAATGGATCTCAAGCAGCAACTCAATCAGCTCGAGGAAGAGAATCGTATCATGAGGAGTATCATCGCTAAGAATATCCCAACATCACCTCCAAAGAAGGAAACATAATCACATTGGTATGGGCACTCCCCTTGGCAACTGCCAAGCTTGGGGGAGGTGCCCCGGTATCGTATCACCATCACATCTCTATCTTTACCATTTTTCTTAGTTCGATCCTCTTAGTAGTATCTTGATCTAGTAGAATAAAGTTTCAGTATGATTTAGTTCTGAGTTTTGCTTTATGATCTTTCTATGTAATCGAGGCCGTGAGCTATATATAATAAAGATTAGTGTTGCGTCAAGGGCTTGATTGTCTTGCTATGATCTTGAGTGAATAAAAGAAAGAGAAAAGAATAAAAAGAAACAAAGGGATCATATTGATCTTATGGAGAGTAATGACTTCACATAGAAACAGTATGATGATTAGAAATTGTTGGGAGTTGGCAAACATAGCTTTGGTCATCGTTGCAATTAATAGGAAGTAATAAAGAAAGAGAGTATTCACATATAAATATACTATCTTGGACATCTTTTATGATTGGGAGCACTCATTAAAATATGACATGCTAAAGAGTTGATGTTGGACAAGGAAGACAACGTAATGGGTTATGTTTCCTTATATCTGAGATAAAGTATATTGTCATGGATCATCCAACATGTTGAGCTTGCCTTTCCCCCTCATGCTAGCAAAATTCTTTGCACCAAGTAGAGATGCTACTTGTGCTTCCAAAAACCCTTAAACCAGTTTTGCCATGAGAGTCCACCATACCTACCTATGGATTGAGTAAGATCCTTCAAGTAAGTTGTCATCAGTGCAAGCAATAAAAATTGTTCTCTAAATATGTATGATTGATTGGTGTGGAGGAAATAAGCTTTATTTGATCTTGTGATGTGGAAGAAATAAAAGCGACGGACCACATAATAAAGGTTCATATCACAAGTGGCAATATAAAGTGATGTTCTTTCGCATTAAGATTTTGTGCATCCAACCCTGAAAGCGCATGGCAACCTCTGCTTCCCTCTGCGAAGGGCCTATCTTTTATTATTACCTTCTACCTTATGCAAGATTCATGGTGATCTTCACCTTTCCTTTTTACATTTTATCCTTTGGCAAGCACAGGATGTTGGAAAGATCCTGATATATATATATATCTAATTGGATGTGGGCAGCATGAATTATTATTGTTGACATTACCCTTGAGGTAAAAGGTTGGGAGGCGAAACTATAAGCCCCTATCTTTCTTTGTGTCCGATTAAAACTCTGTAACCACAAGTATTGCGTGAGTGTTAGCAATTAAGAAGGACTAAATGATAGTTGAGTATGTGGAGTTGCTAGAAAGCTCTGACATAGACTCTTTCTGATGTTATGATAAATTGCAATTGCCTCAATGACTGAGATTATAGTTTGTTAGTTCTCAATAAAGTTTCTGATTCAAACTTTGCATTGTGAATAGATTATTACTTGAGCATAACAAATCATATGACAATATCCATATATGTTGCTGTTATAAGATTAACCATGATGCCCTCAGGTCCGTATTTTATTTTATCGACACCTCTACCTCTAAACATGTGGACATATTTATCGTTATCGGCTTCCGCTTGAGGACAAGCGAGGTCTAAGCTTGGGGGAGTTGATACGTCCATTTTGCATCATGCTTTTATATGGATATTTATTGCATTATGGGCTGTTATCACACATTATGTCTCAATACTTATGCCTATTCTCTCTTATTTTACAAGGTTTACATAAGGAGGGAGAATGCCGGCAGCTGGAATTCTGGGCTGGAAAAGGAGCAAATATTAGAGATCTATTCTGCACAACTCCAAAAGTCCTGAAACTCCACGAAAGTTATTTTTGGAAATAATAAAAAATACTGAGCGGAAGAAATACCACAGAGGGCCCACACCCTGGCCACGAGGGTGGGGGCGCGCCGTACCCCCTGGGCGCGCCCCCTGCCTCGTGGGCCCCCTGTTGGCCTCCGGTGCCCATCTTCTGCTATATGAAGTCTTTCGTCCGAAGAAAAATCATAAGCAAGCTTTCGAGATGAGACTCCGCCGCCACGAGGCGGAACCTTGGCGGAACCAATCAAGGGCTCCGACAGAGCTGTTATGCTGGGGACACTTCCCTCCGGGAGGGGGAAATCATCGCCATCGTCACCACCAACGCTCCTCTCATCGGGAGAGGGCAATCTCCATCAACATCTTCACCAGCACCATCTCCTCTCAAACCCTAGTTCATCTCTTGTATCCAATTCTTGTCTCTAAGTCTGGGATTGGTACCTGTAGGTTGCTAGTAGTGTTGATTACTCCTTGTAGTTGATGCTAGTTAGTTTATTTGGTGGAAGATCATATGTTCAGATCCTTTATGCATATTAATAATCCTCTAATTATGAACATGAATATGCTTTGTGAGTAGTTACGTTTGTTCCTGAGGACATGGGAGAAGTCTTGCTATTAGTAGTCATGTGAATTTGGTATTCGTTCGATATTTTGATGAGATGTATGTTGTCTATCCTCTAGTGGTGTTATGTGAACGTCGACTACATGACACTTCACCATTGTTTGGGCAAAGAGGAAGCCATTGGGAAGTAATAAGTAGATGATGGGTTGCTTCGTAAGGGGCTGATTTGGATCCACATGTTTCATGCTATGGTTAGGTTTACCTTAATACTTCTTTTGTAGTTGCGGATGCTTGCAATAGGGGTTAATCATAAGTGGGATGCTTCTCCAAGTAAGAGCAGCACCCAAGCACCGGTCCACCCACATATCCAATTATCAAAGTACCGAACGCGAATCATATGAACGTGATGAAAACTAGCTTGACGATAATTCCCATGTGTCCTCGGGAGCGCTTTTCTCTATATAAGAGTTTGTCCGGGCTTGTCCTTTGCAACAAAAAGGATTGGGCCACCTTGCTGCACTTTATTTACTTTTGTTACTTGTTGCTCGTTACAAATTGTCTTATCACAAAATTATCTGTTACCTATAATTTCAGTGCTTGCAGAGAATACCTTGCTGAAAACCGCTTATCATTTCCTTCTGCTCCTCGTTGGGTTTGACACTCTTACTTATCGAAAGGACTACGATAGATCCCCTATACTTGTGGGTCATCACCGCGGTCTCGAATCCGTCGAAGATCAAGTCTCCACGGATGTCCGCAATGTAGTTCAAGCTTCCAAATCTGACCTGATGGCCAGGGGCGTAACTGTTGATCTGCTCCAGATGGCCAAGCGAGTTGTGCCGTAGTATGAAGGCGCCGAACACGAAGATCTGTCCGGGGAGAAAGGTTTCTCCCTGGACAGCGTCATAATCGGCAATTGAAGGGGCCATCAAACCTTTTGACGACGGCACAGTGGAACTCTCAATGAAAGCACCAATGTCGGTGTCAAAACCGGCGGATCTCGGGTAGGGGGTCCCGAACTGTGCGTCTAGGATCGACGGTAACAGGAGACGGGGGACACGATGTTTACCCAAGTTCGGGCCCTCTCTATGGAGGTAATACCCTACTTCCTGCTCGATTGATCTTGATGAATATGAGTGCTACAATAGTTGATCTACCACGAGATCGTAATGGCTAAACCCTAGAAGTCTAGCCTATGTGTATATGGTCATGAATGTATCTGTCCTTTCCGGACTATCCCCTTCGGTTTATATAGACATCGAGGGGATCTAGTGTTTACATGGAGTCAGTTACATAAGAAGGAATCTTCGGTCGCCAAGCTTGCCTTCCACGCCAAGTAGAGTCCAATCCGGACACGGGTACAGTCTTCGGCCATCGTATCTTAACAGCCCATCAGTCCGGCCCAATGAATAGCAGGCCAGACGCCGAGGACCCATTAGTCCAGGACTCCCTCAGGGGGGGCGTCTACTTCGACTCTCGCCTCTGAGAATATTCATGCAAGTCCCGTTTCCGAGAACATTCGCGTTGTCCTTGTAGTGGAGCTTGACGTTGATCACTGCATGGAGCGGCGAATCAAGTTGCTCACCTCTGCATCTAAGCCCGAGAAAGTTGAGCCTGTGGCGGGTGTGGTTGTGGGGCGAGCCAATCTCGGCCATCCAGGGGCAGGTGATGTTGTGGGACAGGCGTATCTCGGCATCGAGGCTAGTGCGGCCTCCGGCAAGGTGACGGATTCGCGCAGGGTGAGGTAGCTAGTACCAAAGCCAGCAAATGTTCTGTCGCAAATTGGAGCAGTTCAAGGAGAATGAGATGGCTGGAGCTTTGCCTGGCATTACACCAGGGATACCAAATATATACCTGAATGTGTCTTGTGTTCTTGTGTGTACTACGCTGAGCGGGCTGCGTCTTCCATGCATGCTCCTGTGTGTGTGCATGTGTTCTCCGGTGTGGAGTCGGTGCATCACCAAGGAGCGGGCAATATGGGGGCATTGTGGCTTGCATTGCACGACAGACTTGGTGTTCCTCTGTATCTCTCCACGTTGGTGTTGTCATCCCTAGGAGGCACACCACATACTTGATAGAAATCACGACCAATGAAGTGGACAAATAAGGAGGACCCTTGGTAGTTGGTCCCTTGGGGGTACCAATGTCCTATCTGATGTAGGATTATTTTCTTGGTGGAGGCCTAATATCATTTGCATCCTCCTCCATCACTCCGCGATCAATGGGGAGGGAATGCTAGCCGCCACTCTCTCGTACCCCACTTTCATCCCTCCATCCCTCGGCACTGACGGGCCAATCCCGGTCTCCGCGGCGGCGACGGGGCCTCCCCTTCTCCTCTGCCCGCAGGGGGCCGTCGATTGGCGGCGTTCTTGCGTGGCGGCGCTAGGCTTCGGTGGGGCTCAGCGGCATAACAACGGTGGTGCGGGCCGGCGTCGTGGTCGTTTGGTGCCAGCGCGGTGGCGGCTTGGACCCGGGCGTGGTGGAGCAGCTGCTTGGTCGGCTAGTCACGGGTGGAGGCGCGCCGAAGGGTTTCTGGCCAGATCTGCCCAGATCTGGCACTATGGAACCAGCTGGCAGCACAGGAGGTGGAGGGAGCTCGTCTAAGCTCCTGTCTCGTGCCGGAGCCCTCACCGACAGCGGAGGATGTAGGTTCGTGGGGCGGGAGCCGACAGGCCCTGGCTGGAGGGTGACTAGTTGTTGCAGCTACTGCCGTGCCGCGCCTAGGCGCCTAATTGTCCTCGGTGGGCCTCGCCCGGATCTGGAGTTGCCAGATCACAAATGCCGCTGGCTGCCCCTCCTGTAGCACCGGCCGCATCGTGGTCCGGTTCTAACTCATCTCATCTATCCAGGAGAGGTTGGTGGCTGGTTGTTTGGGGCCCTTTGCTCTGGTGGTGGCGTGGTGGTCCGGCGGTGGCCATAGGTGGTTGCTCGGGTTGCCGATACGATTGTGGCTTCACTACAAAAAAAATTCAATTCCGTGATGATACTGTTTGTCACGGTAGGTCACGTTTTCTATCGTGCATGTACAGCCGTGACAATTTTATGACAGAATCAAGATAGTCATACCTATGCTGTCATAGAAGTGTTCCATGAAATTACCAAAATTATCATCACGAAAGTGTCCACTTCCATGACGATAAATGGCGCGTCATGGAAGTGCTTTCGTCAAGGGTGACCGACACGTGGCATCCACCGTAACGGGTCGCCCTTAAGCTATTGGGTCCGGTTTTGGATCCGATAACCCGCTAACAGCCCGGACCAATGAGGATTTTCCACGTCTAAAATTCTCATTGGCTGGAGGAAACATGTGTTGGCTCACCGTTGGGACAGATGTCATCCATTCATTGGACTGGAGGCGCCTATGATACGTCGATATGTGGCACGGCCCAACAGAGGCCCATTCCGGTGAAAAGGCCGACCCGTTTGACTTGGTCAAAAGGTAACAGGCCGGCCCACAGAAAGCCTGTTAACGGCCTGTTCGTATATAGCCCATTTACGGCCCCGCAAACTCATGGCCCGTTACGGCCTATCGGAATTAAGACGAGTAGCTTCATCTGGGCCGTCCAATATGATTCCAGCCCGTTGTCTTCTGGCCCATGTATGGCCCATTATGTCTTTGCGCCCATACGAGGCCATTTGTAACTCTTGGCCCATTAACAGACCGTTGTGAATCTGGCCCGCAATGAATAGTCTACCGCTTTATACCTATTAACGGCCCATTATTCCATTGGGCTGTTTCGAACCCGTGTTATCTTTCGGCCTTCTCAGGGCCCATTTATTCTTGGGCTCATTCCCAGCATTCGGTTACTTACGGCCCATTACTGGCCTTCTCTACTTGTGGGCCAAATTCGGCCCGTGGTTAAAATCGGCCCGTTTGCGGCCCGTTAATTCGTTGGGCCGTTTTCATAGCGTCATCAAATACGGCCGATTAACGACGGCCCGTTATTGTCGGCCCATGAATAGATGATTCCAAATCTAGCCCGTTTACGACCCATAATGCGGTCTGTTATTGGCCCATGTTTGGCTGATCGATCATACGGCGCGTAGAACGCCCAGTGATGCTACGGCCCGTAGAAGGTCCATTGTTTCTACGGCCCTTAGAAGGCCCATTATTTCTACGGCCCGTAGGAGGCCCATGGTAACTACAGTAAATATGTAGCCCATGGTTATTGTGGCCTAGTTTTAAAGAATAGGTTATTGCAGCCACTAGCAAACCGTGGAAAAAGAACTGCACTGACTACAAGCAAACAAATAAACAAGACAACAAGGAAATAAGTAAGCAAGCAACTTACGCTAGGCTATCACAGCTATTACACATATTACATCCACTGGGCATCAAAGTTCGCCACCACTGCAAATATAGGGAACAAAGCAGCATATCATATACACTGATTGTCAAAGTTGGCAACCAGTGCAAATAAATGCCGTACTAAAACAAGCCCAGAACTGAAACCACTTCAGAAGAGCTCAAGAAACAATATCTTGGGTACCCATAATGCTGGCAAGATGCTTAGCAAGCTTATTAACTTTCTCTTGTTTGGCGCCTAAATACTCCAGCACTTGTTGTTGCACCAGAAAGTATGCATCTGAATTCTGCAGGGACTTCCTCAGTCCTTCGGCATCCTGTCGCATAAAATCTGATCGATGTCTTTCAACTTGAAGTTGAGACTCAACTAGCCGAATTGATTCAGGCAGCGAGTTCGAAGAGTTGGTGCCAACAGTAGTAGCCAGTAACTCGAACACTACATCAAGACAGGACTTTGGGGTTGTCTCGGTGTCTTCAATATAGTTTTTATCAGCTTTCTTGGAGACCAACAGGGATGTCCCACTATCTTGAACCTCATTTGCATTACTTCCTTTACCATTGATAATGGGGTACTCTTCTCCTATATTTTATCCGCGTTCTAAAAGAGAAACAAACAAACACATCACAGGTTTATCATGTTGTATATGAAACTCATTTTGGTAAACCAGTTCAGTAGTAAGGTGGACAGGATAACAGCATGAAACAAACATATATCTATGTAGTATGGTCACTGTATGGTCTATATCATTCTAGTTTATGTTGCCAAATCAAGATAGAGACAGTTCGAATCATATCTATTTAAGACAAAGCAGCATAGACATAATATAAGTGTGGGAAACCACACAGCAATAACAACACTTGTAATGTGCATGGCATGAGAACATAACTATGTATTCAATTGAAACTAAAATCAACATTGAGCAAGTTACAACAGCAAACACGTTAAAGAAACAGGTTTAAAACATACCTGTTGCGCCATTGGAGTTTCAATTGCATCCTTCAAATTGGAAATTAGTTGGTATGAGTAAATACAGTGATGCAAGAGCAAAGTAGTATGAACCATAGCTACGGAACCTGACCTGAGAACAATTCTTCTTCTACTTTAAGCGTTGACTTGGGGTTCGGAGTGGTGGTCCTCGTGCTTTGGGCACTGCGGTTGCCTCTAACTGCTCGTGTTTGGGTGCTCTATGGTGGAGACGGTGCTGTGTCAACTGGAACTGGGTTACTATCTGCTGGGGTTGGGGTTAGAAGGGGTGTAGATGGTTCTCTGTCCAAGTGGGTAGGGGTACAATCTGCGTGAGTCTAGGTTATGTGTGGTGGGGCTGGTTCTTGGGCAAGTACAACTGTGGTTCTATCTGCATCGATAGGTAGCACGATCTTTTCTGAAGACCATGTTTTTACTCCCACAGATACTGCCATAACCCCCTCTAATTGAAATGGTTGATAAACAAGAAAAGTAATTGAATGTACAGACACTGTAAGATAGACAGGTGCAATGGATAGTAGGGAAGAAAACAGGGCATGAAATAATTCACATTTATGTTGTCTAACCAAACAGAATAGCAGGACATAATTTCACATATATGATGGCTAATTAAACAGGATAGCATGACACAATTTCACATGTATGATAGCTAACTAAACGGGATAGAATGACATACTTCAAAATATGATGACTATGTAAACAGGATGACATAATATAACTATACGATGTGTCTATTAAAGTGGTTGGCATGCCATAAATCACAAACATGCCATCGATGGAAACATGATGGCATGATATAATTCACGGATAGAATGACATAATTCAAAATATGATGACTATGTAAACAAGATGAGATGATATAACTATATTGTGTCTTTAGAAAATGGGTTGGCATGCCATAATTCAGATACATGCTGTCGATGTAAACATCGTGGCGTGATATAATTCAAATATATGATTTTTATCCTAAGCAAGTGAGCAGAGGGCAATCATATATATGATGTGTGAACTAAGGAGATGGCATTAAATATTGTGTATATGATGTAAAAAGTAAGCATTGCAATACAACATATGCATGATATGTGTAATATAACCCTGCCAAGTTTGAGCATACACCTCAGGAGGATAATAGGACTGTTCATCTGCCTCTGAATCATCCTCTAAAGAGCTATATGTAACCAGCAAGATATCTACTTCAGCAGGTAGCATTATCTGCTCTGATGACCTTGTTTTCACTCCAGATTTCTCCATCACCAATTCAAATGGCTGATGCACAGGAAGAGCAGTTGAATATACAATCATTGTCGACAAATTCAACGAGAAATACAAAAAAAGGACGGCATGATATAATTCACATATATGAAGCTTGGCTAAATAGCATGGCATTGCATAATTCACATATATAATTCCTTGCAACAAGATAGCATTGCATAATTCACATATATAATGTCTTGCAACAAGATGGCATTGCATAATTCACATATATGGTAATTAAACACTAAACAAGTGGCATTAACATAAAGCATGTCTAAACTAAGCAAATGACATAGCAATGCAAGATACCATACGCACAATACGAGGAACATAACCCCGCGAAGTTAGAGCATGCACCTCGGGGGGGGGGGGAATAGGACTGGTCATCTGTCTCTGAATCCTCCTCTGAGGAGCTATCCATAACCAGCAAGACATGTGCTTCGTCAGATAGCATTGTCTACTTTGAAGACCTTGTTTCCACTCCAGATTTTTCCATGGCTGTGCCAAATGGCTGATGCATAGGAAGAGTAATTGAATGTACTAAAATTGTTGACAAATTTCACACGTAATAAAAAATGATGGCATGATATAATTCACATATAAGATGACTAGCTAACCAGGGTGGCATTGCAAAATTCACATATATGATGCCTGGCTAAACAAGATGGCATTGCATGATTCACATATATGATAAAAAAGTAAACATATGGCATTCACACAAAGCATGTCTAAACTAAGCAGTTGACATATTTGATGTATAAAGTAAGCAATGCAAGGCACCATATGCATGATATTACCAACATCAGCATGCCAAGTTAGAGCGAAGACCTCAGGGGGTAAATAGGAGTGGTCTTCTCCTTCTAAATCCCCCTCAGAACAGTTATCTTCCTCTTGATTACAATCCGAAATGGGTGGAGGGGGGCTGCCTTTGCGCGCACCATGAAGTGACGTCTGCATGACATTTTATTGCCACACAAGGCTCGTCTCTTTTGCTCTACATGTTTAGTTCCATTGTGTACAATAACTAACATGCAAAGGAATAAAACATAGTGAGATTATGTAAGGAGTGCATGCACAAATCCAGAGTGATGGTAGCAAACTATGGATAGTCTGAAAACCGATGATAGTAGGCGGATAATAGCTTTAGTTACAAAATACAGATAATGGCTCCTTTAATGTTTGTTTGCACCCAACATGAAACTCACAGTAGACACCCGAGATTAACCAGATAGTACTGATTGCTGCCCCAATATGTACCCCACAACCATTTAAAACCTCTAGTTTCAGCATTAGTTTGGACCTGACTCGAAGTCTAATAGGTGAACACGACGATAAAGTAGCAAGTCATCATATTAAGCGATGCATAACGTAAGCAGACACAGAAGAGTGCGACCTCTCTTGCGGACCCATGTACTCCTCAAGGTCATCTGCTCAGTTGGTGATGGTAATGCAGTTGTCGTGGCTGCCGGCGGTGGGGAAGAAGATCTGAGGCGACAAAAGACAGTCTGGAGAGCGGATCCCTGCTGTGGTGAACCCTTCCGTTGTTGGAGCAGCTAAGCTGGGGAGCAGGACAAACCACACAAGGTTTTATTTGACACATATCTGTAACAGAAGTAATTGTGTAAGGGCTTGCTTGAATTTGAGGATTCTAACAATGCATGGATAGAAAATCGACAGGAATAGGATAGGAATACACGTGCAAAACAAAGAATTTAAAAACACAGGATTTCTGCCAATCTAGGTGTTTGGTTCACAAGAATTGGAAGATCGATGCAAAGAAGCATGGTGAGATTAAGTCAAACCACAAGAAAATGTACGGTTATAATGCTATTATGCTACTATCTCTTAGTCTTGTGCTTCATGAATAGGAATTTGAAAAGGAGGACAAGTGGAAATTAAAATTCCTACGGTTTTTCTTTCAAGGAGACACTAAAGGAACAAATCCTACCATTTTCGTTTGCTCCATTCCTTTGAAACAAATGCATGAATAGTAGTACCATAGGAAACTTTCCAATTCCTATGTTATTCCTTCACTTTTCCTTTCAAGCACTGGCGATTCTAGTAGGCAGGCTTGATCAAGGAAAAGCCTACACTCAAAAAATGTTTTTGTGCTACTTCTACAACTTTGGACCCAGGCCACTGCCCTACTAGCTCAACTCCCAGGCCCATCAACAAATGCACAGCTCAAACGCGCAGAGATAAATAATGATGGCGTTCAAGAGAGTCAATCACGGATAGCTAAGTTGCCTGGTACCTCACTGCTTGTCATATAGTAGGATAAAATAATCGTATTTCATGTTACTACGTGTGCTCAGTGGACAATATATAGAACTTGTAGAGTAAAAAAGAGATGCAACAAGTGTACAACCTCTTTGGCGAAGCCATGTGGATCTCAGCGTGATTGGGTTGGTCGGTGAGGAAGCTCCGGCTGACTTGGCTGTCAGAGGATGGGAAGAAGATGTTAGCCGTCGGGAGATGAAGCCCGGGGTACTACTCCGCTATGATGGAGGGTTTCGTCGTTGGAGCAGCTCCGTGAGTTGTACAACGCCGAGGCTGAAGCAGGACAAGAGAGACAACGTTAACCTGAGTGGAATTCTAATCTCATCTCCAATAGATGACGTAAAATACATAACCACAAAGTGCTAGATGTAAAATAAAGCGGCCGCTCATCTTTGAACTTAACTATCAAAACTGAATTTAACTGTCGAAACTAAACTTAACTGTCGAAACTGAATTTTGATGTCGAAACTGAACGCACTAGTAGTAGAAAAACAGTAGCAGCAGCGCGTGCAAGAGCCGGGGCAGCTGGTTGTGTAGCAGCATCAGGGTGAGGCTATACGTCAGTCGACTGGCTTTTTCATCTCTGGTCAGTCGATTTTCCAGCCGTTGGATAGGACATCAAGGGCCTGCAGTTCATCTTCAACCTCCACTCCCCTATGCCGCCAGCCACCACCGACCAAACCACCGCCCCCCGCCGCCCACGGCCGATGGTGCGCCGCCCGGCCCGCCCCGAAACCACCTCCCACTGCCGGTCCGCCACCGCCCCAGCCATCCCTCTAGGCCCCCACATGCCGAGCTTTTTCTCCGGCGATCCCCACGCCACCGCCCCACCACTGCCGGCGACTACCGCCCCCACCCTGAACCCTAAGATAGATAGTGGGGTACCTCTGCGGCGAGCCCCCCTCCCCACTGCGGCTGGTTCTTCCTTAACTCCGGCGAGCCCCCCCCCCCCAGCCCCTGAAAATCGACTGACCCAAAAGCCGATTCAGTCGACTGAAGTGTAGCCAAATCGGAGCAGCATCGCGAGCAAGATAAAGAGCGAGAGGAGCAGCGTGAGCAAGAGCAAGAGCAAGAGCAGACCAGGCAGGGGAGAGAGAGCAAGAGGAGAGCACCAGCGTGAGCGAGAGCTAAAGCAGCAGTAGCTCCTAATGATGTGGACGTCGCCGCCGAGGGAGCGACGCCATTGAGGAAGTGTCCGGCGACGCCGCCGTGGATGGAGCCGCACCATGTCGGCTCGGCACCGAGCACCGGCAGCACCGTGAGATCGAATTAAGAAGAAAATGCGGTGATTAGTGTACAACCTCTTTGTTGGTGCAGATTAGGCCTCAGCTTCATCCAAGGAAACGGTGATGATGCTGCTCTTCCGGTGGTGCAGGTGAAGACGGCGGTGTGGGACTGGAGGTGGCGCGAAAGACGAGGGGAACATCGGGGCAGCTCCTTGGAGGTGGAGTATGGGGTGGCTGAACCGGCGGGACGACGAGATCGATGACGGATCCTCATCCGGTACGTTGGCTAAGGGACATCGAGGTGTTGCTGTGGACGACGTCGTCGGGGAAGAGGCTTCGGCTGGGTGGCGGACGGATGAGGGTGTGGGGCTTCGCGGGTTTTCGCGGCCTCGGTTCATGAATCGGTGGGCGGATGGGATGGGAGTGGGGAACCATGGCTTAGGGACGCGCTTGTTCGAAATGTGGGGTAAGTTACGAAAGTACCCCCACCGATTTGAGCTAGGTGGTTCTTTTGGTTCAGGGTTATCATGGGCATTTCGCGTGTCGAGATTTCGCAGGAGGTTAGAGTTTTCGCGTGCATTGTAATTTTGCGATAGCAAGGCGCGGGTTGAGATGGAGGGGGTTTTCCGAGCACAACGAGACAAAGATATATCTTAAATATTTCGGGGTAACAAGGCACGGGTGGAAGAGGCGGGAGTTTCATAGCACAATAGACAGAGATGCTAGCTTGAAATTTCGGCATAACAAGGCGCGGCTTGGAATTTTGGGAGAACAAGCTTAACGTGTACGAAAAAAAGAGAATTCGCACCTCGTCACTACAGAGAGCCATGTCCCGTTTTACTATATTACTATAAATGCATTCAAATACAACAAAAAATTAAAATTCGGGACAACAAACATAACGTGTACAGTACCAAAACAATTTGAACTTCCCTCAACCATAAAGAAACAATGTGTGTTGTCTAGCATATAGACTAAATTTGAGTACATTATCCCTGTTTGAATGGGATTGTACTCGGGTTAGTTATACAACCATCTAAATATTATCTTCACAGCACATGACATGAATATAGGAGAAGTAAATTCCTATATAAATACGAACTACATGTACATACGATCTCAAATTCAAATATATGCATCCATTTTATGTTGAATTCAAATCATAGTACATGTATACTCTAGCTAGATGTTCGGAATCTAAACCATGTATGATACTGCGTACGATGTGTTTAACACGCACAACACACACACAAACACCATTTAGACTAGTAAGGTACACGTGCATTGCACGCATGAGATTTGGCAACCAAATTATGAATAAATACCACATTATAGCATGTAAGCTTTGAGTCATATATGCAATATGTAAATGTTCGTTTAATTCTTATAGTTCATTTCATTCAAAATCATCTAGTTTTTATAAGAAAGCTAATCTATTTTAAGATTCATGGAATTGCGCATTTTAAAGCATAAAGTAAAAACAAATAATGGCAAATCAGGTAGAAAAACATTAGGGCAATTCTGATAAGGAAGATTCTAGAACAAAGAAGAAGTGCTTGTGCTTTCAGGTTTGTGCATTATGCTTAAGTTCAACCATGGAGTCTTCTACATTGTACATGTGGCAAAATCTGGTGGAATCTAGATGATATCGAACGGCCAGTAGTGCTCAAATCTACCATCTCCGCACCATCGGGTTGGATTCATCCAACGACCATCTTTCAAAGTTAAAGTTATCCGCACACTACATAAAAAATATAAAATATAATATATAGGGGTATAGATATAGATATGTGATGCAAAAGCCACCCATCATCTCCAATTAGAATAGTGTGTCCATGCACGGATGCAATGTGGCCAAACGATGTCTGCCATCGGTGTCTCAAATTCAAATCAGTTTGACCTTGTTCAATGTGTATACAATACAACATGCTCGTTTCCCAACCACACCACGCATATCTCAGTTATATTCATGCATGCATGGGTTTCAATCATCATGATCTCTTATTCAAATATTTGAATTCAACTTTACATTGATTATGACCTCACCTAGTCTTTTACACCCACACAGTCGTCTTCTCTTTATAATTGTACCACTAACTTTCTCTCGTGCATGCATGCACTCACACTACCAGTCGGCATTATCCATCGCACACATGGAATCTTTTTCTTCAGGTCGGTCTCCCATGCATGCACACACACACACCTCCCCCTCTCCATCATATCGGGCATTCTTTATCTCTCACGTGCATGCGCAACGATCGATGTTCCTCTATGTGTGTGTATATATAGCTAGGTCTTTCCCAGTTTTCCACACAAACCGATCAATCTATATATCTAGTGAGGTCTCACCCTCTTTCCCACGTCCACATCGATCAATCTATACCTCTCTATATAGGATTACATAGCTAATACGCCCATATTAATTATATATCCAACGTCCCCCTCTCATCATCCATGCCTTCCGCTTCATCTCTCAGACGCGCGCACAGTTGCGAAGACAGGGGGCAGCAAGGGCCCTGCCCCCCTAACATCACTATATATCGAGGCTAATATGAATGTGATAATTAGACTATTGCTGGTAAAATTGTTTAAGTTGATGAATTGGCCCTCCTCGTAAAGGATTAGCAATGCTTGGCCCCCTTATCTCATTTATTTTTTATGGCTCCGCCACTGCGCGCAACAACGAACGTTCTCGCCCCCTCTCTTTAAATATCGATCTCGCACTTGTGCACTCCTCCATAGTCTCCCTCCACTTGGCCCCTCGCACCATCTTCTAGCCCCTCACCGGATTTTGCCACATGTACAATCTAGCAGACTCCATGGTTGAACTTAAGCATAATGCACAAACCTCGAAACACAAGTTCTCCTTTGTTCTAGAATCTTCTGTATCATAACTGCCCATACTTTTTTCCTAGGTTAATTGCCATTATTTGTTTTTACTTTATGCTTTACAACGCACAATTCCATGAATCATAAAATAGATTAAGGGCTTCCTTGATTCAAAGGATTCTCAAAGGAATTTTGGAGGATTCTAATCCTTAGGAATTTTTCCTATCTTGGTTGTTTGATTCGTAGGATTGTAAACCATAGGAATTTTTCCGTAGGATTCATTTACACTAGATTTCATAGGAAACATCCCATCCACTCAAACCTCTTTGAAAGAATCCTGCGTTTTTCTATGCACAATCAGACACTCGTACAATCCTGTAGGATTCAAGACGACATTCCACTCTAATCCCATGTTTTTCTTATTCCCGCGTTTTGGAAATCCTATGAATCAAAGAGGCCCTAGTTTTTTTAAAAAAACTAATAGATTTTGAATGAGATGAACTATAAGAATTAAACGAACGTTGTCGTGGAATTAACATGTCAGATGTTCTAGGTGTAAGGACTTAGTCGTGAGGCCAGCGTATCTATGTAGTAGCTTGAGAGGGGTTGATTATGATGAGAGACGCAACACAAGACAAGGGTTTAGACAGCTTCGGGCCCCGGGAAACATCATCCGGTAACAACCCTACGTGCTGTTTGAGGCTAGGTCTCATTATGATCACGGGAGAGTCGCCGGCTCCAGCTCTCGGTGTTTAGCCCTAGAGATTGTTTCTTGTTGCCTCTCCCTCTTTGGGGTGCCCTGCCCCTCCTTATATAAGTTAGAGGGGCGGGTTACATGTGGAGTCCTAGTAGGACTAGAACTAGTCTATCTTCTCTTACAAGTTAATTACAAGTCCGGGTCTTGCTTCCTCGTCAGGAAATATTCGTCATCCCTTTCTTCTTAAGCCGGCCCATCATAAACGTGAGCCGGCCTTCTGGGCCTTGGGCCTAGTCTTCTATCTGACCCGCCGTCGGGGTCATCCGTGAGTCGTCAGGCTCATGAGTCATCTGGCTGTGAGCCGCCAGACCCGTGAGTCGCCAGTCCTTCGGCGGGTCACGGTGAAGCGCCAAGTCCGGCCGGGTCATACTTCCGGCCGGGTCATTCCGCGGGGTATATCCCCGACATTAGCCCCCAGTTTAATTTGGATTTATCCATGTTAAACTGATCCTGCAAAATAAACACCAGAACAACTTTGACAGGTTGTGCTCCGGGTTAAAAATTCTTGTAAACCGGCACCTGATCATCTTTAAGTTCTTGTCATTTCCTTCTTGATACATGCCCATGAACTCATAGCAAATCTCCTTAGCAGATATGTTTCATCTTTGTCAATGCAAAAACTCCAGATACTTCTTTTGAAAAATCCGGGTCAAACAGGCCAGCTTCAGAATCAATTTGCTGACATTGGTCTCTTGTAGAGAAATATTGTAAGAAATAATCCACTTAAGTCAGCTTCCAAAGCGCCGGCTTAAAAAATATAGGTCTTAAAATACTTATCTGGTTTTCAACCGGCTTAAAGATATAGATCTTGCCGAGTTATAATTTCCAAAATCTCCGGGTTATAAAAGACTGATGATGCCGGGTCATAATTATTTGGTGACACCGGATCATGATTGTTGCAAACACCGGGTCAACTTGATCTTCTCCAAACTGAGAATTTTGAAGATTTTCCCCTTATATATATATATATCACTTGTAGCCCCCAAAGTGCCGGGTTTTCATGCTTGCAGCAACCTGGGACTTGTAATTGCCTTATGCTCATAAAAACTTGAACCAGCATAGCCCCCAAGGGCCGGGTCATTATGCAATAATGAGCAGGGACTTTGTAGATATAACAATGTAAACTTGAACAGCAACGTGTAGCCCCCAAGGGCCGGCTTAGTAAGATAATACTAAGCTGGGACTTTGTATATAATTTATTGATGATAACATCATATGATGTAATCTCCACCATGGGGCTTGAACCCACGTCCACAAGATTAAGAGCTTTGTACTCTACCAACTGAGTAGTGGACCATTCAATATAATGGATTAATGCTTGTGTACCTTGAATTTTGACAGGACCAATTGGTAGCCCCCAAGGGCCGGCTCATTTAGAATGTGATGAGTCGGGTCTTCAATAAGTTGAGCAAAAAATGACTTTGCATTAGCCCCCAAGTGCCATGGTGCATGCTGGCAGTGACATGGGACTTGCATATTTGATGTAATCTCAATTTGAATAATGTAGCCCCCAAGTGCCGGGTTATAAGCCTGCAGCGACTCGGGACTATTCCTATCATTGTAGAATAAATCATATCCATTGATAAAATAATAGCCATTGCGCTGAAGCGACTTTGAAAACCTCAATCATAATATTAGTTTCTGATAACCATAATAAAAATCCAGCCATGTTGGCTATTAAAGATTTGACTAACCCGGTTTGAAAACCTCAATCATTCAAATCATAATGAAAATCCAGCCCAGTTTGGCTATTTAAAGATTTCAAATAACTTATCTGTTGACAAGTAAATCCGGAGTTTAGATACCCGGCGGCTCTTGGCCGATGGCGATTTATTACGCCTCCATTGTAACCCGGAAATTTTATAACCCGGCTATTTATAGCCTTTGAGAAAATCAAGAATTGATAACCCTTTTGAGACACCAATGTCAATCTTTCGATGACGGGCTTGGACTTAAACATTTATATAAGTCATAGTTCTGCAAATCCTGCACACAGTTTAAACAACATATGCCCTGACGACTTAACGTCAAAAGCCAGGGCGGGTAACCACCCAAATGTAGTCTTATCCTGCACACAAGTACATCACAAGACACCTTGGCGGTTTACCACAGGGCGGGTCATAATATCTTACAGATGACCACGGATGTGTAAAACAGGCGTCACAGATAAGCCTGTTATGAATCATAACTTTGAAACATAATAATAATATCATACTTGTGATATTGAATTTGCATTTGTCGGTTTATATGATCTGCACAATAAGGGTGATAACCTAATCTTTGATACGCGCATGATTCCAACGGCGCAATTCAAAACATACCGGCGGCTTAAAGCCCATAGCCAGGGCTAATTTAAACATAATTATGTATAAACAATATCATACTTGTGATATTGAACTGTACCGCCGGCTTATGATACCTGTGCAGTAAGTGTGATAACCCAATCCTTAGAAGCCAATGCTTCCACATAGATGATGATTGTCATAAGCCGGCGACTTATCATCGAAAATCAAGCCGGGTTTAAATAGAAACCACTCATATGCACTTTAGATGTGTTCAAAAGAGCTTCAAATAAAATCCCAAAAATTATTTGCAAAAAGAAACTTCAAAAGAGCTTCTGATTCGAATACGATCAGAAAACCGTCCCAAAGGGGTTAAGCTAAGATTCGAATACGATCATATAGCCCCCAGTGGCTTTGGCGTTGCCGATCAACAGGATACCGACAGCTATGTTCTCTTTGGTTCGAATACGACCAATGTTTGAACAGGAAGCCCCCAAATGACCTTGAGAGTTGTTTAACGACGCTGATTCGAATACGATCCACGTCGGTTCCCAAAGGGGGTTGAGTTATGGTTCAAATATGACCAAGAAACTCCCCAATGAGCTCGGCAGTGTGCCGATCAAAAGGGTATCGACAGCTATGTTCTCTTTGGTTCGAATACGACCTATGTTTGAACAGGAAGCCCCCTAGTGATCATGAGAATATTTAACGACTCCGATTCGAATACGATCAGGGTCACACCAAAAGGGTTAAGCTAAATTCGAATACGATCAGCTCCCGATGGTCATTAAAGCAGGGTACCTATATTTCAGTTGTGCTTTGTAACAGACTCTCTTTGGTCACTTTAATTTTTCCTGAGAACTCGAACTTTGCGAGAGACAACCTCTTTTTGAACCAGAAATTTGTAAACCGGATATTGAGAGCTTCAAAGCTTTATAAGATATAAATTTACCTTGAGCCGGATGTTTGAACCGGATTTGAAAGCTTCAAAACTTTGCGGGAGAAAGATATCTCTTGAACCGGATTTTAAACCGGAATCTTTATTTTGAACCGGCAATTTTCTGACGGCATTTAAATTTTCATCAATATGGTAGCAGCCTCCGGAACCGGGTTATTTTTTCCTCCAATGACCCGGAGCTCGTGAATGCATTGAAACCGACCAATGCTGCCGAGTCATATCATTGTAGCCCCCGAGTCTCAAGTCGACTCGAGGAGTTGGCTTTGAGATTCTCCATATTGATCATAGCATAAGGTGTATATCATTGGTATTGATAGCGCGATGTGAATCCACAGAAGGTTGAAGTGACTGCGGCGGGTTATAAAGGATCCCATATGAGCCGTGTCAGCAACTCGGCCAATGGTTCCTTCCAACTGGATGTTTTGAAGTTAACCAAACCGTAGTGGCGGCGACTTGTGCGCCTGCCCATCGAGCCGTCCAGTGCAGACAGCGGCTGATAACACATGATAATTTTCCTCCAAGTTGTTGGAAGAAAACCGGGCTTCCCAAGCAGTGACTTGCTCATATTCAATAACAACTCATGCAGACAGGTACGGCCCGGTGGGTTGAGGTAGACCAGGTCGCGAGAGACGGACGGTAAAGATGACCGTAGCATCAGAGGCGGCACAGACAGATGAGCCGGCCGTGGCGTTGTAAGCCAGTGCGGATGAGCGAGTTAACCACATCGTTTTGATGTAGTGAACAATTGTCCTGCATCAACAATATTGCAGACCAAGACAAAAGATAAACTGCTCTTTGATAAAAAAATAATATGCACCAATAAAATATATTTTAGATGGATATCACCTGATGTGCCTGGACGGAAATAACCCGCCATGAAATTAACGATTGCTAGGTGAAGTTGAAGTCGCTCACGGGTGAACCGGCCGCGGCGTGGTAAAACGGTGCAGACGGGTGAGTCGGCCGTGACTTTTGTAAGCCGGCGCGGACAGCGAGTCGGCCACGGCATTGTAAGCCGGTGCAGACACGTGAACCGGCCGCGAGGGCGGACGGGCGAGTCGTCCGTGGCGTTGTAAGCCGGTGCAAACGGGCAAATTGTCCTCCTCGTTGTAAACCGGTGTGGTCGCGAGAGAGTGCCACGACATTGTAAGCCGGTACGGAAGTCCGTTAAATAACGACAATCACTGGTGCCAAATGATGTTGGCACGCCTCCATCTGATATTCTGCCCCAAGGTTGATGATGATCTCTGGACCCGGTTTAAACACCCCATTTATTTTGCACCAGCGAAAAGGGCGGCTACTTGTAGCCGCAGGAGTAAAGCGGCAACATGAAGCAAGGCGGGTTGGGTGCTGAAGCTCGGACGGCGCTCGACGACTCAAGGCCGGCCGACGCGGCAAATGCAGGGCGCTGCGTGGGTCACCCGGTGAGGCAGGATCCGGTTTAAGGCCGCGCCGGTCGAGGCGGCTCTCCGGGGATGGCAGCTGTGGCCGCGGCTTAAACCGGCCGTGCGGGAGCGACGGCGGAAACGGCAGCTGGGGACGGCTCGGTGCAGGCCGTAGTGGCAGAGTCCGCGGCTGTAGAGGCAGAGACCGACGGTTCAATCACAAAACTGAGCAAGAGGAGTCATAACCCGGCTCAGCATGGAGGAGGCCGGAGTGACGGTGGCGACTCGGCAGGCACGACCCAGCGGTGAGCGGAGCACCCGGCCACGAACGGAAGTGGACTCGGCACGGAGCCGGCTTGAGGGCGAGGCGGAGGAGACCAGGCACGGGCAGGTGCAGCTGTCGCGACGCGGCCTCTCGTGGTCGAAGGCGGAATGGACCGGAGCCGGCCCACGCGGGGAGGTGGCCGGGCGCGGTGAAGGAGAAGCTTCGAGCCGGCGAGGTGGAGGCAACCCGGCGAGGTCCCGGAACCAGCTGGTGTAGGGACGACGAGCGGGCGGCCGAGCCGCGCGGGAGGTGGCGGCCGGGTCTTGCAGATGGCGGAGCGGGGCTCTGAAGGGAGCCGGCGCGCAGGCGGCTCAGGAGACGGGCGCGGACGCAGAGGACCTGGGCCGAGCTAATCGGGGGCAGTGAACCGGCGCGGGGGCGAGGGAACCGCGCGCCAGACGCGTAGTAGGAGCAGCGAAGCAGCTGGTGACGCCCGTGACCAGCGGCTGCTTCAGGAAGAACACGGAGGTGGCGCGGGCGTCGCAGACGGCCGAGGGCCCGTGATGACGAGCGCGGACTATTCCTTAGAAGAATCGGCGCGGCCCTCCACCACAGAGGTGGGTCGGCTTGTGGAGGCACCGGCGAGGCGGGACCGCGCTTACGGAGGCGTTGGTGAGGCCGGTATAACTCACGGAGGGTGGAGGCGACTCGTGGCCCAGCTCAAGCACGACCAGTTTGACGAGGCGGCTCTCCAGCGGCGGCCTAACGGCGCGCGAGGCCACGGCGACTCTGCCACAGCGGAGACCACTCGACGGCCAAGGCGACTCGTAGCGAGGTCTTGCAGTGCGCGCGGAGGCGTATCATGGACGAGGTGAGCGATGAGGCCACGGGGGTGACGGCTGTTGGCAGTAGTTTGAGGCGCCCGCACGGGTCGAGGCAGAAGCGGAACCGCGGCCGCAAGCGGTGCGGGCGGAGCGGCGGCTTGACGCAACGCCTCCAAGCAAGGTAGAAGGCGGCTTAACCTGTTGATTTGATGGATTGTCCTCATCTGCGGGTGTGGATGCGGAGGATCATGTGGCGGCTTCCCCTTTTTCTATCATATCTTTCTTTCATAGCAAATCCATACTATAATATTAGCACCTCCACGCGATTGATCCGGAAACAGCTTGAGTTTTGGCGCCGTGCACCACGACCGATCGCCTCAAAATTTGATCTGGTATGCGTCAGACACAATAGCAGTCGAACACGGCTACTGTAACATAAAAACTATAGCAGAAATTTTTGCAGGCCTCGAGCTGGCGACTTGCGGCGGCGCACGAAATTGATCTGGCGACTTACGGTGGTCCACAAGATGTAACCTTAATTTCTCTCAATCGAAAAATGTCGTATATCTCGTTGTGACAGCTTGTCGATGATGTAGACCTTTCAAAGAACAGTTCTTCTTTATCTTGAAAAATTGCAAATTCCTCGCCAACTCCTCGATCCCTAAGAAGGATCCCTCCAAGAACTCAACACCACCGTGCGCTCGCCCCACGGTGGGCGCCAACTGTCATGGAATTAACACGTCAGATGTTCTAGGTGTAAGGACTTAGTCGTGAGGCCAGCGCATCTATATAGTAGCTTGAGAGGGGTTGATTGGGATGAGAGACGCAACACAAGACAAGGGTTTAGACAGCTTCGGGCCCCGGGAAACATCATCCGGTAACAACCCTACGTGCTGTTTGAGGCTAGGTCTCATTATGATCACGGGAGAGTCGCCGGCTCCAGCTCTCGGTGTTTAGCCCTAGAGATTATTTCTTGTTGCCTCTCCCTCTTTGGGGTGCCCTGCCCCTCCTTATATAAGTTAGAGGGGCGGGTTACATGTGGAGTCCTAGTAGGACTAGAACTAGTCTATCTTCTCTTACAAGTTAATTACAAGTCCGGGTCTTGCTTCCTCGTAAGGAAATATTCGTCATCCCTTTCTTCTTAAGCCGGCCCATCATAAATGTGAGCCGGCCTTCTGGGCCTTGGGCCTCGCCTTCTATCTGACCCGCCGTCGGGGTCATCCGTGAGTCGTCAGGCTCATGAGTCGTCTGGCTGTGAGCCGCCAGACCCGTGAGTCGCCAGTCCTCCGGCGGGTCACGGTGAAGCGCCAAGTCCGGCCGGGTCATACTTCCGGCCGGGTCATTCCGCGGGGTATATCCCCGACAAACGTCTACATCACGCATATATGACTTAAAGCTTACATGCTATAGTGTGGTATTTATTCATAATTTCATTGCCAAATCTGATGCGTGCATGCACGTGTACCTTACTAGTACTTCGAGTATGTGCAAAACACAAAAATTAGAATTCCAATGGCACGCTACACAGTGTCTATCTTACAGTTCATGAAGCCATGTGGCACATGTGGAGTCGTTGTCGCGACCTCCTTGTGTGGAATGCAAAACACGTAAATTAGAATTCCAATGGCACGCTACACAGTGTCTCTCTTACAGTTCATGAAGCCATGTGGCACATGTGGAGTCGTTGTCGCGACCTCCTTGTGTGGATTGATCATAGTGACGTGAAGCTGGTTCCTGAAGAATGTACTCGTCCTCTCTAAGGCACACTGGCGGTACATGCATGAAGCAAAGATGTGCACGCACGCCACGCACGCACTCATTCCCTCGCACGCACACGCGGGTACACGGGGGGACGCATTTTCGTACGAAGATCCAGCCCATGTGATAATTTGACATGTGTAAAGTCCTTCACTTCATTGATGGTCAATTAATATAGTGCATGCAAACTGAGTGGACGTGAGGGAGGAAGAAAGACATTACTACTCCACTGTGTGCATGCGAGTAGTTAAATCATGGGTTGCTACTTCCATTGGTCTCCTTCGTATTTTGTGCCAATTTTTGACCATATTTTTAAGTAACATAATATTTATGCATGTCATAAAAAGTGGCACAAAAAAAGGGGGCCAATAAACCAGGACGCAGGCAGCATGATCAATTTTTGCCAGGGCTACTGTTGGTGCCCTTTGTTTTTAAATATGGACGCAGTGGAGTAGTACTATCTTTATCTTAGCCTCGTAGGGCTCTCACAGCGCCTAGGCTCGCCTCCCCGCCTCGCCCACCGGATCCCACCTTGGAGGATCCCGCCATGGATAATCCCTTAGATCATAGGATCCCGCGGGCTGCCCTCTCGCTGCGGCCCGCAGCACTACCGCCTTTGAGCGAAACCCACATGTGTTTTAGAGGGGATCCATTGCTCTGGAATCACAAATCGGTGGTGCCAGAGGATATGCCAGGGCTGCGTTTCAGGTGGTGGGCAGCAAGGGAAAATTGGATCAAGGAAGCATCACATCGATTGGAGAGAAGTTCCAAGGTGTCGGAGTAATGGGCCACGGGTAGCCTAACCCAAGCCCCTGTGCATTTCAAGACACTGGGCCGGCTGCGCCACTCAAGCATCCAGAATGAAGCGCCGCCTTCTGGTGACCGGCTGGCTCGAGGGTCCGGCTGCCAGAAGACGGCACCAAGACGGGCCGACTCCTAGCTGGCGGTCTCCAGAGAAGCCGACTCCTAGCGGGCGGCCCGTGACGCCCTCAAAACCTGCGCCCCCATTGAGAAGACAAGACATGATGTGGCTATAGTGTAGCCCATCACCCCCATATCCAGGGCACGGCGTGGCCACAGTGCCCCGTACAGGCGAAGATCTCCGCACGGCGCGACACTGTTGCCACTCCACCCCTGACGTCACCCCTGTCAGGCAGAGCCCTGCTCCCACAACGGCCTGTCGGTACGGTCTGCAGGCGGCGGGCCCTACCGGGCAGCGAGAGACCGGAGAGCGGCAGAGCTTGACCAGTCGGACCCAAGGGAGGCCGGCCTCTAGCAGGTGGCCCGCTCCTCCGTCGGGGTCCGTGCGCCATTAACCAGACGAGGCACGGTGTGGCTATAGTGATCTCCCACCAGACGGCGGGACTGTAGCCGCCCCCCCCCCCCCCCCCCCCCGACCAAGCATGCGTCATTAACCTTACGGCTACAGTAACAAGCCACCGACCAGAGTGGCGGAGGTGGCCTGTCAGCTACGCACATGACCAGTTGGCGAGGCCCACCAGGCGGCGGGCCCTAGCGGCCGACAGAGAAGCCGGCGACAAGAGACACTGACAGCCGGGTCCAATGCCCGGCCAGATTACCATTGTACCCCTGGGGAGTAGGCCTATATAAACCCCCCAGGGCACCCATTGAAAGGGGTCCCAACCTGTTAGACCTAGACTCATACATAGAGAGAGGAGAGAGCTAGCCCTGCTTTCTCCTACCTCTAGCATACAGCTCAAGGAGCACCATTGTATTCGCTAGTGCCTTAGTGATCATGCGGAGACCCCGCAGAGCAGGACTAGGGGTGTTATCTCCTAGAAGAGCCCCGAACCTAGGTAAAGTATGCCGGCGTTCGTGTCTACGCCTCATCCCGCTTTCGGGCACCGGCGACGTTCTACTCGCTCCCGCCATGATAAGCCATCCCTTGGCATATGTCGCACCCAACCCCCGACATTTGGCGCCCACCGTGGGCGAGGTGCATCGTCGTCCGGAGACCTGCTCTGGACGGGAACCCTGTTCCTTCCTGGTGAGCGCAGCCAGCCCGGCACGCCAGACGGCATCTGCGCCGACGTGCTGCACGGCGCGGAGGTCGCCTGCGCGGCGAGTTGCCTCGCCGATCTTGTTGGTGAGATTCGCCTCTAAGACGAGCCCGCATCGGACGCGGGCACAGATGGCCCCGAGAGCCGCGTCATCAGCCTCCTCGACCAACTCCACGTCGTCAGCGAGCCTGCTGTGGACTTGGAGTCGGTTGGTTCCACCGACCCGATGCTTGTCGAGTCCGACACGGCGTCGCTCGACACATTCCCCACCAACGTGGTGGTCTACGACGAACCCCTCCCTCGCGCGGATAGCGGCGGATGCACCGTCAGAGAAGTGCTTGTCATTAGCCATAGCGAGCGTTCGGGCGGGGACGGTGCTCGAGATCCACTCAAGGCGGCGTTGCAAGACCTGACTACGCCCATCCCAGAGGACGCCGACGCCGAGACGCTGGAAGCACGCCGCGTCCAGCTCGTCGAGAGCGCCAAGAAGCTAGCCAGCATGAGACGCCTTTCGGAGGCTTACCAGCGGGAGATGGACCGCGCCGTTGGCGGCATGCCGGCTCCTGGTGGGCCTAGCCACATCGGTATGGTCCAGCAGCGCGCCGCGGCCATTGCCAGCATGTTCGGGGCAGATTGCCCTATCTACGCCATGCCCGCAGAGAACATACAAGCTGCCCAGGCAGCAGCAGATGAGCTGGACAAGCTCGAGGGCGACGAGCATCGCCAAATGACGGAGCGCGTCCAGCGGCTCATTGACACGGCTGCTGAGCCGCAAGAAGCCGGCTGCCGTACTGCAGCGCCCAACCGGCGGAACGACGACCCGCCTCCTTGCTGAGATCAAGGCTCGACATCCCGGACGCCGACTGGTGGCGTCCGCGATAGAAGAGACAAGGATCCGGCTGCCAGCCGCAGCCAGACTCACATCACCATCGAGCGCGACCAAGACGGCCGCCCAAGACCAGTGGAACGACGTGACGACTGTCCGCCTCCCCCTCCTACCTGCAGGGAGAGGCGTGCTTCCCCGCCGCCTGTTGATCACCCGACACTCGGCGACCGCCTTGGCTGCCGGGAAGGAGTCGGAGAGAATGATGCCCGCCACCGGATCGACCGCCTTAATTGATCCCTGGCGCTAGAAGAAGAAGACGCATTGGGTCCGTGTTGTTTTGGCCCCCGCATCCAAGATGAGCCCTTCCCCAAAGGGTTCACGCTCCCGAGAGATACGCCCAAGTACACCGGCTCCGTGAAGCCGGAAGACTGGCTGGTCAACTACTCCATGGCTGTCAGTATAGCGTACGGCAACAAGCGAGTCACTGTGAAGTACGTTCCGCTCATGCTCCAGGGCACAGCCCGGACATGGCTGAACAGCCTAAAGCCCCGCAGCATCAATAGCAGGGTTGATTTCACCGAAGCCTTCATTCGCAACTTCACCAGCACATACAAGCGGCCTCCCAAGCCCCGCCAGCTCTCCTTGTGCGTCCAAGGCTGCAACGAGTTGACTCGCGACTACCTCACGCGCTGGGCCGAGCTGCGCAACTCTTGTGAAGGCGTGCACAAGGTGCAGGCCATCGAGTACTTCACTGCCGGGTGCCGAGAAGGTACCCTCCTCAAGCACGGGCTTCTATACGACGAGCCGGCGACCCTGGACGAGTTGCTGATCATAGCAGACAAGTACGCCACGGCCGACTCCTCCATGAAGGCGGAGATTCAAGTTGATGCATCCGGCAAAGTAGCTCCTCAAGCTCCTCGGACCCCAGCTGGTGTGACCAGTCGGCGACAGCAGCAAAACGACAACAATCGCAAGGCTACGCAGCCGGCTTCCACAAGCCGGCAGGTGGCGATAGTCGAAGACCAGCAGCCGGAAGGGCAGCCTCCTCCCAAGTGTCAGAAGGGCGGCAAGCCCAACTGGTTGCTCGCCTTCTCGTACGAGCAGACTCTCGATGCACCCTGCAAGTTTCACAGCAGCGCGAAGCCATCCAACCACACCACTCGGAAATGCCATTGGCTCACCAGAATACTCCGCCTGCCGGCCTGCCGCCTCCTCCTCCCAGCAGCCGGCAGTTCGGCCAGTCGGCGCAATACAAGATGAGTATCCTGAAGAGCATGGAGCTTATGTCGTGTTCACCAGCGTGGCCGATGACAGGCACAGCAGACGGCAACGGCAACAAGAAGTACATGCAGTAGCATCAGAGACCCCTGAGTTCATGCATTGGTCTGAGAAGCCTATCAGATGGAGCAGAGCTGACCATGAGGAGGTGATGCCCTCTCCTGGTTTTTATGCCTTGGTCTTGGATGCCACCTTCGCAACGGACAGGCGGGCTGCTCGCTTCTCCCGAGTTCTCATAGATGGCGGCAGCAGCATCAACATCCTATACCGTGACACTATGGAGAAGTTGGCAATCAAGCAGAAGCACCTTCAGCCCAGTCGGACTGTATTCCATGGCATAGTCCCTGGCCTTTCCTGTTCACCAATCGGCAAGATCCAGATAGATGTCCTCTTCGGAGACAAACATCAGTTCCGCCGAGAGCCAGTCTGGTTTGAGGTGGTGGACCTTGAGAGCCCCTATCATGCGCTACTTGGTCGGCCTGCTCTGGCCAAGTTCATGGCGGTCCCCCACTATGCTTACCTCAAGATGAAGATGCCAAGCACCAAGGGAATCCTAACCATAGTCGGAGACTACAAGAAGTCGTCCGCTTGCGCGGCAGACAGCAGCCGGCTAGCCGAGTCCCTCGTGATTGCAGCAGAGAAGCGGCTCCTTGACCGGGTGGTGGCAATGGCAGGCAAGCAGCCGGAAATGTCGCCAAACCCCAAGGAGTCGGAAGCTGAGGGCTCGTTCAAGCCGGCAAAAGAAGCAAATAAGTTACCCTTGGACCCGGAGCACCCAGAGAGGCACGCTGTCATAGGCGCAAATCTTGACAGCAAATAGGAAGGCGAGCTCGTCGATTTCCTCCGTGAGAATCGGAACATCTTTGCATGGTCTCCTAAGGACATGCTGGGTGTTCCGACGGATTTCGCCGAGCACAAGCTACATGTCCGACCTGATGCCAAGCCAGTCAGGCAGCCCTTGCCCCGACTGTCAGAAGAGAAGAGAAGAGTCGTTGGAGAAGAGATAGCCCAGCTTCTAGCAGCCGGCTTCATTATGGAAGTGTTCTTCCCAGAGTGGTTAGCCAACCCGGTCCTTGTGCTGAAGAAGAATAAGCAGTGGTGCATGTGTATTGATTATACCAGCCTCAACAAAGCTTGCCCCAAAGATCCCTTTGCTTTGCCAAGAATTGACCAAGTGATAGACTCCACAGCCGGATGCGAGCTGTTGAGTTTTCTGGACGCATACTCAGGGTATCATCAGATCAAACAGAACCCGGCCAACAGGCTGAAGACCGCCTTCATCACACCATTCGGAGCCTTCTGCTACCTGACCATGACGTTCGGCTTGAGGAATGCCGGTGCCACGTTTCAGCGTTGCATGCAGAAGTGTCTCCTCAAGCAACTTCGCAAGAACGCCCACGTCTATGTGGACGACATTGTGGTGAAGACGGAGAAGCATGGGACGCTGCTGGAAGACCTCAAGGAAACCTTTGAAAACTTGCGCCGCTTTCAAATCAAGCTCAACCCGGAGAAATGTGTCTTTGGAGTACCAGCTGGCCAGCTTCTTGGCTTCCTGGTCTCAGAGCGCGGCATAGAGTGCAACCCTGTGAAGATCAAGGCCATTGAGAGGATGGAGGTACCCACCCGACTGCTGGACGTGCAAAAATTCACCGGCTGCTTGGCGTCCATCAATCGTTTTATCAGCCAGCTGGTCGAGAAGGCTCTTCCCCTGTACTAGCACCTGAAGAAAACCACTTTTTTCGAGTGGAACGACAAGGCGGATGAAGCTTTTCTCCAGCTCAAGAAGATGTTGACCACTCCGCCTGTCTTGGCGGCTCCGGCTGCTAAGGAGCCCATGCTTCTCTACATCGCCGCCACCAGCCGGGTGGGCAGCACAGTCATAGTTGTGGAGCGCAAGGAAGACGACAAAGCATTAGCAGTCCAGAGGCCGGTTTATTACCTAAGTGAAGTGTTGTCCACCTCCAAGCAGAACTACCCCCACTATCAGAAGATGTGCTACGGCGTGCATTTCGCAGGCAAGAAGCGGAAGCCATACTTTCAAGAGCACCCAATCACTGTTGTCTGCACTGCTCCACTTGCCGAGATCATTGGAAGCCGAGATGCTTCGGGCTGAGTGGCCAAATGGGCCATAGATCTGGCCCCCTACACCATCTACTACCAGCCTCGCACCGCCATCAAGTCCCAAGCATTGGCAGACTTCCTCGTCGACTGGGCCGAGACCCAGTACCTGCCGCCAGCACCAGACTCGACCCATTGGCGAATGCACTTTGATGGTTCCCAGATGCGCACCGGTTTGGGAGCCGACATCATCCTCTCCTCTCCCAAAGACAAAAAGCTCATATATGTGTTGCAAATTCATTTTGCCGCCTCCAATAATGTAGCCGAATACGAAGCACTCATACACGGGCTCCAGCTTGCCAAGGAACTCGGCATTCGCCGGATCCTGTGCTATGGTTATTCCGACTTGGTGGTCCAGCAGTCCTCGGGCGACTGGGACGCCAAGGATGCAAATATGGCAAGCTACCGCTTCCTCGTCTAGCAACTAAGTGGATACTTTGAAGGGTGCGAGTTCCTCCATGTGCCACGAAACAACAACGAGCAAGCCGATGCTTTGGCACAGATCGGCTCCACCCGGCAACCAATACCAGCCAGCGTCGCCCTACAGCGCCTCCTCAAGCCATCTGTCGAGCCATCACCAGAATCTGACTCCATCTTTGTGCCGGCTCCCCCCAAAGCAGTCGGATCCGACTTGGGGGCCCCAGCAGCCGGCTCGGGGACTTCGGCAGGCGGCTAGGGGGCCGCAGCAGTCGCACCCGGCCCGGGGACTGCAGCAGTCTGCCCGGGGACTTCATCGACACAACAAGCGGCAGCCGACTCCAACCCGCCGCCTCACATGATAAGTATTATGCCTATGAATGTGTTATTTCATTATTCCGCCTGGCACCGGGTTCGACCAGTCGGCCCGTGGGCTCGCCGCCTTGTACTATGTGGTGCTTCCTGCAGCCGGACAAGTAGTGTGTCGGCACCTAAACCTTCTCCTGCCAAAGCCACAGCTCGCAGAGCGACTGTCCGGTGGGCAGGAGTTAAAGGCAGGAAAGGGTGCCCACATGAAAAATGGCTAAGGACCCAAACATGTACATAGTTCAAGCCGGCTTCCCGCCTCATCGACCGGCTGCTGAGCAGCCGTCCGGCCAGCTTCTACTTAACTTCCTAGCGCTCTAGTCGGCTAAGTACTTGCCCTCCCGAAAGAAGCTAAGTACTTGACCCAGCCACAGTCCGCAGAACGGCTATCTAGCTGGCAAGATGGCAGCCAAGGGAGGGCGGCAAAGGAAGAAGCCAGGGAGCAGAAAGCAAGGAAAGTCGGAACTCGGCAAAAACACAACTTGTGTGGAAGAATCTTTACATGTCAAAAGGCCCATGGGCCACCATTCAACAGAGTTTGAAATACACCCCGCGGGTGGAATTGTGCAAATTTAACAAAGTTTGTCGAGACTGATAAAAACAGGAAAAATAAAGATAAGTCGGCGGCCTAGGGAGCAGCTGAGGGGTCCGGCTGGTTGGTGGAGTCAGTAGCACCGGCTGGTCAGTCTCCGCTCGGTCGCCTCCAGCAGCAGTCGGCGTGCTCAAACGCGGCTCATTGTTTGAGGCACCGTCAAGCTGAGGCTGGCCGTCCGCTCCGACCTCCGACATATCTTCTTCGCCTTCCTCGTCCTTCTCATCTTCTCCCTCGTCGCTGGAGTCGATCATCTCGGCCGAGTCATCGTCATCCTCCGGGTTTAGCCTGAACCACTCCGGTGGCGCCTCGGCGCCATTTTCAGCCAGCTCAGGAACAGAGATGTTGGTGTTGGTGTACTCGGCGATCGCCGCCGCCCGTTTGACAAGGTCACGCTCCACCGCCACCAGCTCCTCCTGGGCCTCCTGCCGGAACATGGTCAACTGGGCTAGATTTAGCACAGGATACCATGCCTTGATGAACTCCAGGGCCCGGCGCGCTCCAGCCCGGGCCGAGGAACCCTTCCAAGCCTCGAGTCGGCCGGCTGCCACCTCCAGCCAATCGGCAGTTCGGCCGGGAGTGCGCGGAGCCGGCATGTCTGGCCAAAGGGCAGAGAATGCCTGGGCCCCGACACGCTGAAGACGACGTAACATCCGATGAGCCGGCCGAAGACGGGCCTGGATGCTGAGGAGTTGTTCGCTAAGGGTCCGGGGGGCGTCGGCAGCGATCTGCGCACCTTCCGCCCTCCGCTCTTCACGATAAGCCTCAATGGCCTGGTTGGCGGCGCCAGAGTGGCTAGGGAACAAGTCTGCTCAGGCAGAAAACAAAGAAGCCAGAAGTCAGATGCTATAAGCCGGCCTGATCAATAGCCGGCAGCTCAAAGAAAGAAAAAAGAAGAAAGCTTACCATCAACCATGTCTTCAATCCTGCCGAAGCCGGTAGTCGGCAACGCCTCCTTGTCTGCCCAGGCGGAGCGTTCGGTCTCAAACTCGGCGAGGACATTGGACTCTTTCACCTCCGCCAGTTGCTTGGCCAGTCGGTCACGCTCCTGGGCCAGCTCGCTGCACTCTGTCTCCTTAGCACGCAACACGGTGTTGGCTTCACCCAGCTGCTACTGCAAGACAGCATTGGGCTATGCAAGAGTAGAGAAAGAAAAAGACGTCAACGATCAACAAAGAAGAAGTACAGTCGCCGGGGAGATCCGGCCCGACTGCTCAGCAGTCGGCCCGAATCTTGGGGACTACAGCCCGCGGGTGCGCTATCGCGCCCCGCAGAAAAAGAAGTCATCAACAGTCAGCAAAGAGGAAATGCAGTTGCCGGGGAGATTCGGCCCGACTGCTCAGCAGTCAGCCCAAATCTCGGGGGCTACAGCCCGCGGGTGCGCTAGCGCGCCCCCGCAGAGAAAGGAAAGAAAGACTTACTCCGGCTTTCCGACAAGTCGGTGGTCCGTTGGTCCCGCTCTCGGACATTGGAGTTAAAGGTGGCCGCGCGAAGGTTATGATAATCCTACAATGAAGATATCAGCCGAAGTTAGCATTCAGAGCTTGCCAATTAAAGTTCCGAGCCGCCTGCTCAGCAGCCGGCCCGAAACTCCGGGGCTACACCCAGTGGGTGTGCTGGCGCGCCCCCACAGAGAAGTACAAGAATCAAGGACGAAGAAGTAGGAAACATACCCGAATGGCCGCTCGCGAATCCATGAACGCCCTGTTGCACTCCTGAAGAGCGGTGGCCTCAGCTCGGAGTTTGGCCTGGACGTCTAGGACCGCTCGATTTAAGGCGCCCATCCCGCCTCCACGCACCCATTCAGTGGGCGTGGCGCTGGATGCCTCGGCGTCCGGGACTAACGAGCTCGTGGTGCAGGCTTCCAGCAGTCGTGGCGGCGAAGTCGCTTTCGCGCCTCAGCGGCGTGATGGTGTGTGGGCCTCAGGAGTCAGGCATGTCGCCATCTCGCCTCTGGCAGGCTGCACAAGTGGACCGGCCGGCCGGTTGTCCTGCGCTCCTCCAGACGGTGGTGGTGGAGGGACGTCCGCCTCTGGCATGGCGACTTCGCCGCCTTCCCTCTCCATGACCGGATGCTCGTCGCCGGCTCCCACAGTCGGCGCCGTGAACTTTGGTGAAGGCGGCGCGGAATTTAGGGGAATGACGAATAGAGGCGCCTGATGGCGCGCACCTTCTTCAGCCAACTTCTTCGCCGCGGCATCAGCCTCAACCTCCGTCAGCTTCTTCAATGCGGCGGCCTCCGCCTTCTCCCTGCGGGCGGCTTCCTGCACCACGCGCACCTCCCGCGCGTTTCGTTCCTGCGCCTCCCGGAGGTCGGCTACAAGATCGATTCGCCGAGTGGTGGTCGAAGTCTCCGCCGACCCAATGACGGACGCGGCAGCCGATTTCTCAAGAGAGAGCGGGGCCCTAAGTCAAGAAAAAATAAAGCAAGGAAGCTCAGATAGAATCGACAAAGAAGGAAGGAACAAGAAAAAGACACTTACGCCGACACCATAGGAGGCACCTTCGGAAGTTTCTGGAACTTGGCCGCCTTCGCGGCTGCCTCCTTTCGTCTAGTAGCGGCGGTCGGGTTCTTGGTCTTCTTCGGCGCGCTGCCGAACAAGACGGTGCCCTGTTTACGCTTGCGCTTGACGCCTCGAGCAGCCGACTCGATGGAGGGGCCCACGTCCACCTTTCCGGCGCCTCGCGCATGGCGCGGCTCATCCTCTTCATCATCATCGTCGGCCCAGGTCTCGAGGCCACCTCCGTCTTCCGAGCCGCCTGCTTCGTCGCCGCCGCCTATAGCGTCGTCCTCCAGGGCGGTCGCCCCCAAGTCGGGGTCGTCCACATCGCTCACCTCCCGGTCCGGCTGGTAGTTCCACCCGGCCCCACGATGGCGGGCGTCGCCGGAGACATGTAAATCTGTGTCCAAAGGACCGACTACTCAAGACCAAGACCAAGACAAGCACTAAAAAAGAAAAGAGTTGAGAAACTTACAGCAGACGGCGGGTTGGCGCGGGAGTACGGCCGCTTGTCGAACCTCCAAGACCCTTCCGACAGCTTGAGGTCGGAGATCTCGTTCACCATGCGAGCAACTTCGGCAGTCGGCATGTCCCTCATGCACATCCGGCTCAGGTCACGGTGCCCGCTCATCCGACAGATCAGATGAGGCCGGCCTTGGAGCGGGAGAACCCGGCGCTCGACGAAGGCAACCAGCAGGTCGGACGCCTTGAGGCCCTCCGCCTCAGTCAGCACCCGGAGCTGGTTAACGGTGGCGGTGGAGTCGGCCGACATGGGCTTCGGCTTGTAGCCCCAGTTGGCCCAAGGTTCGGCCGGAGGGCCGGCTTCGTATGGCGGCAAGTTGATGAAGTCGATGGCGGGGTTGATGTTCTCCACGTAGAAATATGATTTCTGCCACAGTTTGACTGACTGTGATAGCTTGATGGCGGGGAAGGCGTTCTTCGAGGACAGCCGGCGCACCGCGACAAAGGCACCGCACTGGGCCGCCTTCTCCCTGGCGGAGGTGCCCAGTTTGGTGTAGAAGAACGCTCCCCACAACTCGATGGTGGGGAGGATGCCAAGATAGCCCTCGCACATCATGGCGAAGGCGGACAGCAGCGTCACGGTGTTGGGTGTCAAATGATGCGGCTGAAGATGGTAGAAATCGAGGAAGGACCGGAGGAATCCACTCGCCGGCAGGCCGAAGCCGCGGAGGAAGTGCGAGCAGAAGATAACCCGCTCGCCTCCTTGCGGCACCGGCAAAATCTCCTTCTCCGGCGGCACGTGCACCTTGACGAAGCCCGCACCAGGCAGCCACCGTGTGGCGCGAAGGAAGGCGAGATGCTCATCGATCACGACCGAGCCGTCCCAATCCCCTCCCCGCTCGCGCACCATGGAGACCGAACTTGACGGAGAGGTGGCGCGGCGGGGGGGGGGCAAGGGCTGCGGCGGGCGAGAGGCTCCCGGACGAAGAGGGTCGACGGCGGCGAGCTGCGGTGGCGCCTCGGCTGAGCGTGGAGGTGCGGCGGCAGCAAGAGGAAGAGAAGGGCGAAAATGGCGAAGGGAGAGGAGGGCGCGCGTGCTCCGCCACTCCCCCTCCTCCCCCTGCTTATAGCCCCTGGGCTGCGAAGGCGAGGGGGCGGGGCATGGGATCGTGAGATTAACTGCGCCCACGACCCCACAACCCCGTGATTATTGCGCGAGTTACGGTGCGCAGTAACTCCGTACGGGATCGCAACCGTCTGCCTCGGCCGCGGCGGATCCGCCCGCGCCGAGGCCCGGTAGTGGCGGGCCCAGCCTGCTGTCGCGTCCCATTGAGCGCGTGGGCTGGCAGGCTGGCCCGACTGGCTGGCGCCATGTGGCGTGCTTACAGCAGGCGGTGGGCCTAGAGGCTTAGCAAGCATGCCACCGGTCTCGCGCCTTGGCGTTTCAAATTATCAGACGAAGCCGCCTGGTCACGGCCGACTCCTAGCAGACAGCACACCAGGAAACGGACAAAGCGTTCAGCAAGAGCTCTCGGAGAAGGAAACTGCTGAGGCTTCTCAACTAATCAGCCGCGATGCCTCACCAGCTTTGGGGACTACTTTCGGAGTAATGGGCCACGGGTAGCCTAACCCGAGCCCTTGAGCATTTCAAGACGTTGGGCCGGCTGCGCCCCTCAAGCATCCAAAATGAAGCGACGCCTTCTGGCAACCGGCTGGCTCGAGCGGCCGGCTGCCAGAAGACGGCCGAGCCCCAGAAGATGGCACCAAGACGAGCCGACTCCTCGCAGGCAGCCTCCAGAGAAGCCGGCTCCTAGAGGGCGGCCCGCGACGCCCTGAAAACATGCGCCTCTATTGAGAAGGCAAGACAGGATATGGCTACAGTGTAGCCCATCACCCCCATATCCAGGGCACGGCGTGGCCACAGTGCCCCGTACAGGCAGAGATCTCCGCACGGCGCAGCACTGTTGCCACTCCACCCCTGACGTCACCCCTGTCAGGCGGAGCCCTGCTCCCACGACGGCTTGTCGGTACAGCCTGCAGGCGGTGGGCCCTACCGGGCAGCGAGAGACCGGAGGGCGGCAAAGCTTGACCCGTCGGACCCAAGGGAGGCCGGCCTCTAGCAGGCGGCCCACTCCTCCCTCGGGGTCCGTGCGCCATTAACCAGACGAGACACGGTGTGGCTACAGTGATCTCCCACCAGACGGCGGGACTGTAGCCACGCCCCCCCGACCAAGCATGCATCATTAACCTTACGGCTACAATAACAAGCCACCGACTAGACCCGCAAGCGGCGGAGGCGGCCTATCGGCTCCACACAGGACGAGTCGGCGGGGCCCACCAGGTGGCGGGCCCCAGCGGCCGACGGAGAAGCCGGCGACAAGAGACACTGACAGCCGGGTCCAACACCCGGCCAGAATACCATTGTACCCCTGGGGGGTAGGCCTATATAAACCCCCCAGGGCACCCATGCAAAGGGTCCCAACCTGTTAGACCTAGACTCATACTTGGAGAGAGGAGAGAGCTAGCCCTGCTTTCTCCTACCTCTAGCATACAGCTCAAGGAGCACCATTGTACTCGCTAGTGCCTTAGTGATCATGCGGAGACCCCATAGAGCAGGACTAGGGGTGTTATCTCCTAGGAGAGCCCCGAACTTGTGTAAAGTACGCCGGCGTTCGTGTCTACGCCTCATTCCGCTTCCGAGCACCGGCGACGTTCTACTCGCTCCGAACATGATAAGCCATCCCTTGGCATATGTCGCACCCAACTCCCGACACAAGGAGCTGCGCCTGGCAGCACAAGGTGGAGGCGCAAGTCGATCTTAGGGGAGAGATGCTGAGGGATGTCAGCATCTCGCAGCATCATGTTGATTTTGAGCTTGGGCTAATGGCAGAGATCATATTCGCGGAGTCGACTGCGGAGGAAAGAACGGGCATGCATGCGCAATGGCATGAGCAGCTGGTGCAACTGTTCAAATGGGCGGTAGGAGAAGCCAAATCCCGAGACCAGTTGCGGCGGTGCCACTGGGCATGCATCGTCGGCGAGGTGATCTGCCCTCCTTCCCTGCCAGCGATGCAGTGACCTAATCGGTTGCTGCTGCAGTGAACTTGCAATGTCATGTCGGTTTGCAACCTTGACAATCACTCCATCTATATGTATTGTATTCCTGTGAAATACTTGGTCGATTGGTAAAAGATGGTAATTTATTTATCACTAGTTTTAGAATGCTTGGTCGTGACGATCACCCGAAGCCACAACCAGAAGTCTCCATCGCGTAATACTTTACGGTCGATCGCACCAACAGATTGTCGGTCGGACCTGCGTTTCACCCAAGGGACACGCATCGGCTTGGTCTCACATGTACGACTAGTGACATCACTGACTTGTGCGACCGCATTTGAGCAGTGTAGTACTCCCTCTATCTCAGTTTAGAAGTCTTGCACGTGTACCTAGGTCGTTAATTTGACCAACTTAATAAGAGGCATACATTACAAAAAATATATCAATACAAACTTCAAATATTCTATTATTAATGATATATTTTTAATGTTAAAAAATTTATTTTATATAATTTACATTGACAACCTAGATACACGTGCAAACCTTGTAAACTGAGATGGAGGGAGTACTTGAAATTTAGGTTCCACTAAACTCATCGGGAGCCGTTTCGGACCTCGAAACCAAAACCATCAATTAATCTTCGAAAAGTCTAACGCCCACACGTGTGGGCGTCTAGCAACTCGCCCACACGCATGGATCCTTGTCCAACCAATTCTGCACGAATCTTGGCGCGTTGTAGCAGTTTTTGTGTGCCACGTAGGACTAAGCTGGTGTGTGGGCATTCATTCCGTCGCCCACACGTCCTTTTTTCACCACACGGGGGGCTGGTGTGTGGGCGTTTAGCAATTCGCCCACACACTAGTTTCACGCATGCAGAAGGGGCTGGTGTGTGGGCGTTTATCACTTCGCCCACACACCCGTCTCCTAGCCCACACCCAAAGCTGGCAGTTGCCACATATTTCTGCATGTACATGGCAACTGCCCTAGCTTTGCTTGTAAGCAGATGGCAACTCTTCTTTTACCCGAGTTGCCATGTGTTTTTGCATGGTACATGGCAACTGTCGTAGTGTGCACGTAAGCAGATGGCAACTCTTTCTTTTACATGGCAACTGCCCTAGCGTGCTTGTGAGCACATGGCAACTCTCTCTTTTACCCGAACATGTTTTTTTGCCATGCCTTTTTGTAGTGCTACATGGCAATTGCCTAGTTTTAGTGGGTGGCAACTCCTAAAGTTTTGAAATTACGGCAACTGCAGTAGATCAAACCATACATGGCAACTGCAGTTGAGCAACCATGGCAACTATAGTTGTCCAACATGGCAACCGAAGTTCAGCGACATGGCAACTGCAGTTAAACGAACATGGACGAGGGTCTGGACCATGGCAACTGCGGGACGCGCGGTGACTGTCACGCGGGCGTGCGGGACCACGAGGTACGAGGCCTGACGTACGGGGCGTGTGGACGTTATCTATTTCGCCCACACGCACACGTGTGAGAGGGATCGGGAGGGAAAAAAGGTGTGTGGGCATTACTTTTTTTGCCCACACGCAGGTGTGTGGGCTGTTTCTCGTATACACCACACAAAATGTGTGGGCAGACCCTCTAACACCCACAGTGTGGCACTTATCGGCGTCCTTAATCTTTACCTTGTACTAGTGCTACAATTTAGTGCAAGCCTGCTTAGACCGTACTAGTACGTACCAAATCCGAACGTGTTCCCACTATGCAGGTTTTAGTACTAGTGTTAGTACTTAGGTTATAAAAAGGGGAACTACCTAACCGAAAATTACTATACCTTCCTCCTCATAAGTCCTTCTTCTTCGTCCGTCCTTGCCATGGCCGGTATGCAGAGCTCTATGTCGAGAACTACTCGTAACAAGGGATCGGCAACCAAGGCCGCGGAAAAAAAAGAGAGGGCTCGCCGCCTCGCAGAGACCTCGAAAGATCTCTCACGGGCACACGATGGCTCCCAGGAGCGCCCTAGCCACGGAGGCGAACATGCCGAGCTGGCGGCGCTGGAGTCGTTATCCCTCAACGGCATGCCTGATCAGCTTAATAAGCACCTCAATAAGCAGAAGGAGTTCATCCATGGCTTGGTGGAGCTGCTGAACGAGAGCACGACGACATGCCCGCTGGGATCAATGAGCAGGGGGAGTTGACCGCTCGCTTCGTGATGCTGCTAAAGAAGAGCATTGCCTCAGAGAAGAAGGCGACCGGCGAAATCCTGCAACTTCAGGAGGACAAGGCGAAGCTCTGCCACAAGCTCGACCTGCTGAAGGAGGAGAACACCGGCTGGAAGAAGCTGCATGAGCATAGTAGTTCCTCGATGAAGCTGCTGCAGGCCCTCGTCATGGAACAGAAGGAGGAGTTGGCGAAGCTCCGCATCGAGCACCCGGCTGCTGTCAAGGTACGTAATGCGGCCGTGGAACAGATGATGAAGGCTCGCGTCGAGAAATCCCACGTCATGGATAGAATGAAGAAGATGGCGGACGAGACGCGCAAGGAGATGGAGGTCATGGAGGCGATGAAGAAGCAGTTACGACTCCGCGGCCAGCAACCCTTCACGTAGTAGAGAGCAGCGCCCCAGACTTGTGTGCGCGTCTTCCTTCTTTTTTTGGGGTGATAATCTTCCTTCTTATTTTTCTCCTGTGTTTCTCTTTTGCTTTTGGTGTTTCACCGCACGTGTCATGTTCTCTACGAGGCATGAATAGAAAAATGCTAACAATGAGATGACTAGCAAATTAGATCATTTTTATCGCCATATGGCACAGGCTGCCGTGTTTCGTGCTCCTCTATCGTACTCCAGTGGAAAACTTGAGTATACTGCACGGTTCTTTGGTCCTCCTCAGGTCGTCGGCACATTTATACGAGAAGTCAAATCACAAGGCCCCGCCTTCCAGCAGTAATGGGCCGTCAAATCACAAAGGCCCTCGCCTCTCTTGAAACTGACCAAGCTAGACTGCCCCGCCCTCTAGCCTTTTAAAAAATGTATACTTTTGTACAGTAGTAGTATCGATGGATTGCGCCATGGAGCAAAACTAACAAGATGAAATTAAAGAAAAAAGGTGGTACATATAGAGAGCGCTCGTCGCCAAATTATGCATATAGTACTATTAAAAAAGCTAGTACGTGCTTAAATAGGGTGCTAAATTCTGTTAAAGAAATTAGCATACCAATTTAATTCTTGGGTTCTTATTATTTATGCCACTAGTTGTGTATCACTACTCAGTTTTGCCATTAGAAGTTACAACTACTCAAAAATGCCATCGATCCTGAGATGCTTGCTCAAAAATGCAATTAGATATCTCAAAAATGCCATGTCAAGTTAGATGTTTTCTCAAAAATGCCATTAGACATTGTTATTTTCACGTTCAACCCATTGACCATGTTATATGACAAAAATAAGCCGGTTCTCACAATGATAAGTGTGGCCCTGCTTGTCAGGGGTAACCAAGCGAATAATTTTACAGGAAAATAAGAACGCTGTTGGGATCAAGTAGGCCCCACACTTTATTTTACTGTAGTGAGATAGAGGGAGAGCTGGCATGTTGGTCCATCGGCATTTATGTCATTATAACTTGGCAAAAGAGATTTGAGTCACAATAATGGTGTCTAGCACAACACACCCCTCAAATAAAACTAAGCACCCTGAAATTCTTTGACAAAACTAAGCACCCTAAAATTCTTTGACAACTAAACTGTTGGCTATATGATGTTGGCCATATATATTGTACGTATATAATGTAAGAAACGAGTGGTAGTACTATACCAACTAAAAGATGAACTGTAAGAAATACTAGTATGTACGTACTGAAGAGTTAAAGTAACGAGAAGGAACATAACATAGTTTTGCTGGAGGCTCAGCACAACACACCCCTCAAATAAAACTAACCACACCTGAAATTAAACTAAGCAACTAATCCGGTAGACACTGCATTTGAACCACCATGAGCAACGACATTGCCACCTTACTCGGACTCCTCGTCCACGCGCTCGACTTCGTCCTTGTCCCTCTTCCTCTTGGCTGATACTTCTTTGCTTGAACCGTACACTTGGCTCTTGCTCTTCATCCAACCCTTGTAGATATTGAAACAAAGGTAGGCATCCATTGCAGCGTAGTGGATGTGGTCTATATCTAGCACATTCCACTGCCATGCACGATGGAACTTGGGCGGAGGTTTCTTCAGTTTACCATACGAAGGATGAACCATGGCTCCTGCCAGGGTCAGCATTGAAGGCTGATCACGGGAGGGCACCAGCCCATTCTTATGGAGGTCGAAGGGCTTGCCTACAACGAGGCCTATCCGACCCAGGACTGTTCTCTCATTCGTAAAGTCTACAGTAACGAATTTGACTAGGCCGCCCTTGAGGAAGTTCTTAAATTCCTCGCACTCAACATCAGCATGGCATATGTGGTAGGACAAGCATAAGTCATGCACGGAAACCTGGATCACGGCGGGCTTCATCTTCTCTACCTCCTTTAGATTCTTCTCTTTGTCTAGGGTTGTGGTGTACTCAACATCTAGCCCAGCGACCCACTCATCATTTGAGTTTTCGAACATGCGTCTGAAGCGAGCAAGGCATCCTTTCACCGTCGCGGAAGAACGGGTGTAGATGACATCGAACTCATCGCCGGTGATGGTTCTGACCTTGTACTCAACGCCGATCATGGAGATTTGGGACGCCATGGATTTGGGAGGAGGGTTAGGATTTGTGGAACTGCTGTAATGTTTAAGGACGGGACGACTAGGAGCGAACTACCGTAATGTTAAAGGACGGCCGGGGACGAGTAGGAGCGAACTGCTAGTGGTTTTCCGATTGTAAAAATGCTGAGTGGGGGTGTGCGACCGGCAAGGTAGTGGCTTGCCCGGTGGATAAATGGATTCATGCACAGTACTATGGGGGCCCGATTAGATGTCATGTCTACTAGACGCCCAATTAAATGACTTCATGCATCTGTGTGTTCGCATGTCAAGCGACGGGAAAATTACAGGTGACACCAAGCTTTCCATGCTCCCATGATACGGTCTTTCGGGAGCCCTTGGATCTAAGATCGAACGGTTGCATGGCCTGATTCTAGACCTATGGATGAATATCCTATCCTAGAGGGTTATTCTACAAAGTTTCAGCAACTTAGCATGCGACCGTTCGATCTCAGATCCAAGGGCTGCCAGCAGCCCGTATCATGGTCGCTCCTACCACGACCGTCGCCTCGCTCGCGCGGTCGTGCCCTTGTAGATTTAACACGGTGCGTTAGGCTATCTGATGTTGACATGTCATACATAGTCATCGCTTAGTCACTCATACAACAAGGTTAGCTATAAGGTTGGCTATAAGAGTATTTTTTTACTTCTCTCTATCTCTTTCTTCATAGTATTTATTGCATTTGCCAAGGAGTGACCTCTTCCAATGAAATGGTGCTTAGATGAGGTGCTAAGTGCATTAATGGCTTAGCAACTCAAGTCCCCAATGCATAGGTGCTTACTTTTTTGTTGCTAAGTTTGCTTCATTTAATTAGCTATATACTCAAAATTGTCTTTTCACCTAGGTACACGCGCTTAGCACCGTTTCTTCCTGGGGTCACCAAACTAGTCTCTCTCTTCTTAATTAACTTGCCACATCAGACTTTATGCCTATGTGGCAGGCTTAGAACGTGTACGAGCAAGTACAATAGTGGGCTATAAGCCTGCTTACATGGCATTTTTGCATATGTGGAGGAAAGAGGCAAGGAAAAAGTGGAGGAGTGGGCTCTCATGCAAGAGCTAGCCTCTGCATGGTGGAGCATTGGGAGAGGCACCTGTATACAATGGAGGTGGTCAGGAATCCGGAGACTCACGCCGGTCAATGCGCTGCAGTTAAAATGATAATGGCAAGTCAAATCACGGGGCCCCACCTGTCCAACACTGTCAAATCACACAGGCCTACGTTTGGAGCAGCCAACTCCCTCATCTTCTCGCGTCTCTATCGAACCGACTAGGCGGAACTGCCCCGCCTACCGCACGGGAAAAGCCCCGCCCTTGAATTTTAAATAGTACAGTATACTAAATTTGTATCCATGGATTGCGCGATGGAGCAAAGCCTCGAGAAAACGGCGGTACACATGTACAGAGTATACAGCACGCCCATCGCGTTCGCGTCGCACCCCAGACGGTCGGTCGGTCTCGCATGCCGCTCTCCGAATGAAACGTGCGTCATATTGCATTTGCACACACTTGTGGGACCGCAATTGAGAACCGACCATAGGCACACTCCCCGGCCCCGCAAGTCGGGTGAGTTAATAGAAGAGAGAGACGAGCGATAGTACTAGAGAAGTGTTGTACAGTCGTTGGTGCCTGGACGATCCGTGTGTGACAAGGAAGATCAGTTCGTCCATGCATGTGACCAGACTCCAGCGGACACGCCAGGATTGGCTATCGTCTACATATCGTGCAGGCTGTGGTGTACAGGGCTGTGTTTCTGATGAGAAATCTAAAAAAAGGTTTCTTGTCATCTCGCAATATTAGGTGTCATGTGCTTCGGATCACTGCGAGGGTTAAACAGCGACAACTGAGTTCCTCCAAGGTGCTGGCCATTGGGGGCACATGCACGAAGACTACTCGGCTGCCATCTAGGTTAAGCCGGCTATGTTAATTAGGACATCTATCGATGGACCCCTTTTCTACGAGTTTGTCCTTAATTTGAGCTTTGATCCTCATCTAGTTTGTCCGTCGGGATTCATGTTGTCTCCTTTGGGCAGTGTGGTTATGGTTTCTTGTCATGTGGCATTTTTTCGTGTTATATGTTATAATCCGGTGCTTCATATCAAAATGACGACAACTGCACCTCCGGGGCACGTGCATGAAGACTTCTCGACAGTCATTGACGGGGTCAAGCCGGCTCCGGTAGACAAAACAAAACTAGTACTCCACTATATTGGCAGGAGCCTCCGCGCTTGCTTCCTTGTGTTGCTCTCTTCACACTGTCTCGATCTCTCCAGATCTAAACACGACAGTGGTGGCCACACTCTCTCTCTCTGCTCACCGCTGGTCACAGATCCAGCCGGATCCTCTCCGCCGGGGAAGGTGAGAAGGTGCGACGTTCACCCGGTCGTTCTCGGCGATGGCTCTTACCCACTGCCGGCGTGTCCCGATCAGCGTGCCTTGCCGTTCTCTCCCAAGCACCACTGGCTAGGGAGGGCCTCCGACCCCATCTTCCTCGCTGCCGTAGTGTGGGCATATCTGCCTCCCGCCGCCCACCTAGCGACATCCAGGTGACCCTTAGGTATAACTTCCTTCGAAACCGTCCTTGCTCTACTTCCTGAGCTCTTGACGTCGCTGCATTTGCATCTTTTACTATTTCTTAGGCCCCCTCGTAGATAGGATCGATCGGCTGTTCGAAGGCCACCTAAATGTTTACTGTTAAGACGCAAAACTAGTCCATGCACTCGAATCGAGTACTACTTGGTTCAAACAAGGAAGAAAGGGGGTGGGGGTGGGGGAGATTTGTTACCTCAATCTAGGACTTGGTTGAAAGAGGAAATAATGGGGGCGAAAAGTAGCAGAGACTGGCCATCCAACTGGTCTCTTGGTCTAATAGGGAAATAAAGGGAAATGCAGTACAAACTAAATATAAACCCGATCTATTGGTTGAAAAAGGAAAGAAAGTGGGGACTGGGGGACAAGTCAACAGAGTTAGTCCGGCACTAGATTTGCTAGCCTCACACAGTATAAGGTGGCTATACCGAACAAAAATGGGACCAACCCAGATATCCTGTTCTGATGTTTGTTGCCCCGAGCCACTCTTATGTAATGCCACTGGTAAAATGTAGCAGTCGCACTGTTAAAAGTAAGGACACGTTAAACCAATGTTGTTTTCAATGTAATGCCTCCAGTAATATGAATCAATGGCACTTTTTTTCATGTCCTGCTAAATTTCCCATTAAGATAAGTCGCTTCTTTTCGTTAGAAATGCAACTGTCCTAGTCCGCCTACTCTCCCGTGCCCAAATACCAACTCTGTTGCAGCTGTTAATGTAATGTTGCTGGTAAAATGAAGCAATGGCACCATTAAAGTAATCTCATATTTAACGGTTCTCATAGTTGATCCTAATGCCCACACTAATATCTAGCAATGCTGCTGCTTTAGAAATTGCTATTGTCCTTGTAGGATTGCCATTAAGATAAGGAACATGCTTCTTTTCATTTGATGTATGTTTCATCACTTGTTAGTCACCCTCCTTTCCACATTTTTTGTGCAAATACAGATATACATTTCACGCTTGATTTTAGTTGAACTGCACAAATGATATCCAAATTATAGTTGAACATTCCAGGAGCTTCAAAACCAACCTTGATGTAGCTCAATTTTATTGCAACTAATGAAGAAGAAGCTCTGTGGGTTTCGTATTCTGATGGAAATGGAACCGGGGCTGGAGCCCTTTTCTTAAAAAAATGAAGAAGAAGCTGCTAGCTCATGGGACATTGCTTCATTTTAGGTGAACTGCACCAAAAGGTCCCATGAATTGAATCATCCATGTTTGTGACTGGTGTCATCCCTTCTACGATGGCGTTGATTGCAGATATTGTTCCCATCACGAGGTATGTTCCTTTTTGGTCTGACCGTTTCCCAAAGATCCTGCATGTTGAGTCTGCTCTTGTGCTACTGTTTTGGCACTGCCATGATAAAGCAGTAATGTTATTATTTTGCACCTTAATCTAGTGGCACCGCTAGTGCCACTGATTTTTTAATATATCGAAATAGGGGATTTCCTCTGGCGTCGGATATCATTTCTTCAAATAAGAAAGTGAGTTGTTTAGGTCCTGGAGGGTTGACGGGGAGAACCGCAAGTTTTCGGAGCCGAGATATTCATCCGAGTCACTATGGGCGTATTTGTCGATTTCATTAAAGAAACCCAACCATAGAGAACCATTATCTGACAACATCTCAGTGTAAACGGGCAGTTATGCAACTACTACAAGAACGGACTGAGTACTAGCAGGAGGCAAGTTTGCCACATAAGCTAGGCAGGTAGGGGGACGCAACACCAGCTCGACCAAGTTTGGATTACAACCCAAATGCTTCAGGGGGGAAGATAGGGACTGAAAGAGCGAGCTTCAGCATCCCAGTCTAAGCACCCCCGGCCTCCATCCTTGCGACGCACGGTACACCTCGTTTGCCACCTGCTCGACCCTAGTGCTACTGATAAAATGAAGTAATAATACAGTTAAAATAGAGCGAGTGTCCTCTCTATCATTTCATTTCCAATCTAGATAAAGAAAGTGCTTCTCTTTGTTAGTATATGTTTCATCAACTAGTCCCATTGTTAATGTTTAAGCGTTTTTGCAACTGGGGTGCTTAATTTTAGTTGATCTGCACAAAAATAGAGATTGGAATGTCTCAAGGCCCCTCCTTGTATTACCGTTGAACAATGATGTTCATCACTGGCAGAAGGTGTACCGGGGAGACTTGGGTCGATTTCCAGTATGAGGTGTACCGTATGAGGCATCGCAGGCCCCATCTCGCCCTCGCAGCATGGCATACTATGATACTATCACAATATTTTCTTCTATTTATTAATGTACATCAACTATTGCCACTATAATGTAATCATGCTTCTTCATTATCTGTGCAAATAGGCTTATTCAGCTGCATTTTGGTGGAACTGCACAAATGTACGGATGGAACCGACATATATGCAGAGTGCGAAGTGTGCCAAGTAAAACTTACCGAGACCAACCATGCTCCATGCACGCATTGGCATCCACCACCGCCAGTGGGATGTGTGGCGCTCTCTGTGGACGGATCTTTCTCAGCAACAAATCATCTAACCAAATACTAGTAGCTTATATTGGCAGTTTTCTAGGGAGTCCTCCTTTCTGAAAGAAGCACCAATCTATTTTTCTTTATTTGTACACAGTGTAACAACTTCGACCCAAAGGTCCAGAGCCATTTTAGGGTGATTGGCGTAGTACTCAGAGACTGCTTGTAAGCATGATTTTCATTAGTTGTCACACTGATTGTAAGCATGAGCCGATGGAAGGTTAGGTAAGTGCGAAGCTTACCTTAAACCCTACCGCCGCCGTTGACACGAGGCGGGTGTCGAGGGAACCGTGGAGAACGGCGGGTAAGCGGCGTCGCGCCATCCAACCTCCTCTTGCGGTGGGAGAACGAATACTCCTGTGGCTCTGGCTGGCTCTGCACTCTCACGAACGGCACACCGTACTCGATCGATTCGTTATCCTCTAGGTGCTCTACCTTCGACCTGTACGCCCACCACCTCCGCCTGACTTCACCTCAGGCAAATCTGTCTGCTCCATCGCCTAGAGGAGATACTCGATGAACTCGAAGGACTGTGGCGTGACTGCCTCCGAGGAGTACATCGCCGCCCTCATCACCGTCATCTCGCTCTTTCGCATTCATTGCCACATGGCCCTCACCGTCCTCGAAATCTCCCACTCATTGTCAAACCAAGTGAGGATCTCCTTCAACCTGGCTAACTTTGCCTGGTCGCCGCCGGCGATCTGCCTGATTCGCTGCTGCATCCTCTCCATAGATGTCCTTCTCAGTGGTCCGGTGCTAGCTTTGGAAGATGGGAGGATAGATAGTGGTCTTGCAATAGAGAAGAGGGAGAGGGGAGACGGTGGTTTTGGAATGGAGACGATGGAGATGAGAAGGGTGGTTTTGCAATGGAGAAGAGGGCGAGGCGAGACGGTGTTTTTGGAATGGAGATGATGCAGAGGAGATGAGGTGGTTTTGCAATGGAGAAGAGGGAGAGGCGAGACAGTGGTTTTGGAATGGAGATGACAGAGAGGAGAGGAGGTGGTTTTGCAATAGAGAAGAGGGAGAGGAGCGTGCGGCAGCAATTTAGGATTCCACGAGGGCCAGCGCGCCGTGACTGGATCAAAATCGAAATCAGTTTACCCTTCAATTAAGAAAGCGACCCCACATTAACTAGTCTCCCTTTTATTCTGGGTCATAATTGACCATGATTTTCACAAATAAAATATATGTTATACATTGCAAAAATAATATAATTTGAAAGTACATTCAGATACGAACCAAACGATACAATTTTTGGTGACATGCATTCACATTTTGCTTGTCAAATACAGTACGTGGTCAAACTTTGACCAAAGTACACAAAACAAAAAATACTTCCAAGACCAGCGCCGCTCCTCTTCTCTTAAACAACCACCGCTCCTCTCATTTTCCAATCTAAATCCAGCGCCGCTCCTCTCCTCTTCCATTTCAAAACCACTGCCCCTCCTCTCCTGTTCCAATCCAAAACCAGCGTCGCTCCTCTCCCGTTCTAATCCAAAACCAGCGCTGCTCCTCTCCGCTTCCATTCAAAAACCACCGTCGGCGAGTGAAGGTGCTGTGGAGAAGTAGATCAATGGAGGAGTACAACCGATACGTGAGGACCGCAGACGGCGACCCTGTGAAGCTAGCTAGGATGTTGGAGATATAGTCTTGGTTTGACAACAAGGACCAACTAGCGGCGACGGTGACATCTATGGCCAAATATCTGCAACAGAGCGAAAAGGCGGCGATACTCCTGAAGGGAGTCGTGTGGGAGTACATAGAGCTGCTCCTCTGGGCCACGGAGCAAATAGATTCACTGAATCCAATCGTGAGGGAGCAGTGGTGGGAGTATCGATCCCAGATGGAGCATCCACCAGATATTGAAGGATCGAGCATCTACATGGTGCCGCTTGTGAGGGTGTCGTGCCAGAGCGAGCCGGTAGAGTCTTCGTCGACGGAGCCCAACTGCAAGAGGAGAAAAGCAGTTGGCCCGACGAGGCTTCCCCGCCATCCTCTCCCTCGCCGTTCGCATCGTCTCACGGGGCGGCTGTCTGCCGCCGAGGAATAGGAGGGGACTGCCCCCCCAGCCCAATAGTCGGGCAGGTTGTGAATTGTCAGGAGGAGCTTAGGGTTGTCAGTATTTGCAGGTTGTGAATTGTGTTTTGTGTTGTGTATTTTGAGAGTACTTTCAGATATGAATGTCTTTCAAATTTCGTATTTGGAGTATTGAGCATATGAAGTATTTTATGAATTCTAGAGATCTATTTTTAGCACTTAAAAAATGTAGTTTCATAGGAGTATAAAAGTGCAGACAATGTGATTCTCAGAGAAGAAACTACAAGTTTCAGTTTGAGATAAGAAACTGCAAGTTCAATTTCAGATAAGAAACTGCAACTTTCAGAGGCAGAGCATTTATATTAACACGGCCTTTTCAAACATGGATAACATCATGTTGGAAGTTTTATTCATGGTCGAAAATGGAACTACCAGCCAGTTAACATCATGCTGATCAACATTCATGCATAGCACATCTTCATATGATGCACACTCAAAAAGATATGTTATTTTCAAAATGCCCACACAATGTCGAGTGTGCGAAAAACAGAGAAAACGAGGGACGAAGTTTTGGCAAGTGTTGGACGTGGTGTGCGTAGATGACAATGGGGACCCACATGTCAATAATGGCAGAGGCAAAAAATTTGGAGATATTTTCCCTGCATCAGGTGGAATCGAACCCGGGCGGAACAGCTGTCGGGTAGTGTCACTTGGCCACTGGGCTAGTTCAGTACAAATAAGGCACTGCCTCAGGTGGTCCGATCTCCTCCTGCGCCTTTGTGCGCTCGCCGCGGCGCCGCTGTCTGCCGTTGTGAACATGCTGAACAAACGAGAGGAATCTGGAGAGGACTGTACGTGGAGAGGCGGACAGTCGGGACCCACCAGGTCTATGGCCGTACGCAAGCAAGTGCCTCATTGAAAAATACTTCCTCCTAATGCTATACTGACGTTGGGGCCCACGGGTTTGTCAACATAGTTACATTTTTTAGGTGCTTCAACGTAGTTACTAAAGGAGATAAATTCACAACGAAGCCGGGGAGCTGGCAGGTATCATTTATTATCACTGGGGCAGCAAGTATCAGCTGGGTTGTGGGCTGCCCCGTCTAGGCTTTCTTTTTTAACATGCGCAGCCCACGACATGCCGGTTTGTATTTTCTTGAGGGCCGTCATGTATCGACCGGCCTATGGACCTCCCATCCGAGGTTTTATTTTTCCTGAAACATCGGCAGCCCAATTTATGTATTTTTTTGAAGAAAACGCAGAGGTCTGTTCTATTTTTCTATATAAGAATAGGAACGCCTGGTCCAACTTATGTTTCCCTTCTAACTATATTATATATATTTAAATTATTTTATATGTTATTATATATTATTGTTATTGTCATCATATATTTAACAGATACTTACATATGTAAGAAAACAATATCCCACATCTTATTAACTTATAAAAATAATTTCTTAACAATAAAATCCTGGATTTTTTTGGCAACGAAAATCCTGGTGATTGTGTACAAAAGCTTGGTAAGATTTAAGGACCAATGTAATAATAAATCACTTATTATTTAAATATATTTATAACAAAATGCTCAGCCCCTGTTTATTTTTTGATAACATTGCTGCGCCCAACCCAACATTATAATTAGAATCAGCCCAGCAAAATCGTGTATTTCGAGAAAGTGCAAATGGCCTGTAATTTTTTAGGAAAAAATAAATGGGCCGCATGGACGCTACATTATTTGTTCACCCAGCCCAGCAAATGGACTGTAATTCTAAAAAAAGATCAAATTGACTGTAAATTCTGAAAAAATGGGTTGAATACGTGCCACATTTTTGGAGGCTGAAATGTGGGCCAATAGGTCGAAGCCAACGCAAGTCATTGTCAACTTAGTCAACAAATGATTCTGACATCGTTAGCCGTTGGATTTACATCCAACGACCGGCATCCATCTTCAATCTCTCGTCTTCTTCCTCCAGCGCCGCCGGGACCACCTGCTCCCGCCTCCTGCTGCTAGCACCTCTGCTTAGCACGCTTCGCTGTGAAGCGCTACCCCACCGCCGGCCAGGCCATCCCTCCACCCCTCCACACCTCCTATTCTTGTCCACCGACTGTCGAACCACACCGCACCAGAACCAGTTAACCCTCGTACACCTCTCCGTCTGCGACTCCACTCCCGCGTCTTCCCATCTCCGGCTCATTGCTGTCCGGGACCTCGCCGTCGTCCACCACCTTGGATGCGCTCGGCGCGGAGTGGTCAACATGGTCAACGAACGACATCCATCGGAAGTGGACTGTACGTGGAGAGGCTGACAGCTGGGTCCATGGCCTCACGGAAGGAAATGCCTCCTTATTACGCGCAAAATAATGATTCCTCCACCTGACAGCTGGGACCCACCGGAAGGGCCTCTGTATTTCGCGAAAAAAACGTTCCCCTCGCTGACAGGTCGGACCCACCAGCTATATCTTTGCACGCAAGGAAGTGCCTCCTTATTACGGACAAAAAATGAATACCCCCTGCTAGCTGGGACCCACCATAGTGGGAAGCTGACTTGTGGGCCTACTAAGTTGACGGAGACGGAGGGCCTTGTCAACTTAGTCAATATGAACGATTCTAGCTCCAGTGACCGTACGATGTCCATCCAATGGCCGTAGTGCTTCTTCAACCTCTGGTCTTCTTGCTCCAGCCGCCAAACCAACGCGGGTCGTGCCGCGTGCTCCTGCCTCCCGTGGTCGGCTGTGATGCCGCGGAGGCCTCAACGCCCCCTACTATTCCCACCGCTGGCCAGGCCATCCACTCACCCACACCCCCTGTTATTCCGCAGCGACGGCAGCCTCACACCGCAGCCGAACCAGTGAACCCTCGTACTCCTCTCCGCGTGGGCTTCCACTTCGGCGTCTTCCCCAGCTCCGCATCGTCCCCTTCCTAGGCCTCGCCGTCGTCCACCGCCCTGGTGCTCTCGCCACGGCGTGGTCAACATGGTCAAGGAACGACTTCCATCGAAAGAGTACTGTACGTGGAGAGGCTGATAGTTGGGTCCACGGCAGCAGCAAGGAAGTGCCTCCTTATTACGCGCAAAATAATTATTCCTCCACCTGACAGCAGGGACCCACCGGACGGGCACCGTATTTCAAAAAACATTTCCCCCTGACTGCTGGGACCACCAGCTACATCTTCGCACGCAAGGAAGTGCGTCCGGGCAAAAAAAACGATTCGCCCCCTGACTGCTGGGACCCACCAGCTACATCTTCGCACGCAAGGAAGTGCCTGACAGTCGGGACCCACCTGGTCAAGCGTACGTAGCGTTATCATTCTTGTCGCGAATGTGTACGTACATATGATCGGTTTGTCTGCAGGCTGCACCAATAAACCATGGCGGTGTGAGGAAGGGCACGTGTCGTAGCAGAGGCGCGCACGTGTCGTAGTAGAGGCGCGCACGTAGCATGTCACGCAGTCCCGTTAATAGCGTGCACACATACGTACAGCGACCAGGGTGCAAGAAAGTAAATACGGCCACGTACGTACATACCGGCGGGGTCTCGAACGCCTACTCGTGCATACGTACGGCCAGGGCTCGTGTACATGGCTGGGTCAGAACAGAGAAACCGCGTCGTCATCATGTTCATCGGGAGCCAACCGGCTTGGGCGGAACAGTCGATCAAAATGAGGCCTGGTGTACCGCAGAACGGAGGAAACGGCCTTGTGTTCGACCGGCCATGGTCGAAATGGGATCCTATTCATCGGGAGGGGTCAGGCGTACCACAAAATGGAGGAAACAGACTTCTCTTGGACCTCCTACGGTCGAAACGGGGTCCTATTAATCGGGAGACGTGTGGCTTACCGCAAAACGGAGGAAACGGACTTGTGTTGGAGCGCTACGGTCGAAACAGGGGTCCTGTTCATTGGGAGGGGTATGGCGTACCGCAAAACGGGACTCCACGGGATACTGTTCATCTCCACAGTCGAGTGCCTCCATGGGCTACTATTCATCCACCGTCGACCTCCTCCAGCCTCCACCTGCTCCTGTTCATCCACGGGCTCCTGTTCATCCAGCCTCCACCGCTCCTTCACCGGCTACTGTTCAACCAGCCCTCTCCACGGGGTCCTGTTCAACCACCCCTCCACGGGCTACTGTTCATCCAGCCCTCCATCGGCTACTGTTCAACCAGCCCTCCATGGGGTCCTGTTCATCCAGCCCTCCACGGGGTCCTGTTCATCCACCCCCAACCGGCTCGATCAATCGGGGTCCTGCTCATCTAGCGGCAACACCACGGGGTCTTGTTCATCCAACCCCCACCGGGAACTGTTCATCCAAACCCCACAACAACGCTCATTGTTTATCAAGGGAAGGAGGCACCAGGGTTCGATCGGCTCCAGTTAGCAGCAGTAGGGAAGGAATCGCTCGATCGGGTTCAGTTAACAGCCATCGATCGATCGCTCAGGTTCAGTAACGCGTAGCCTGCAGTGCAATCGCTCGGGTTCAGTGGGCGAACGCCTCGCTCGGGTTCAGTTAGAGCCCAACGCCTCGCACCCACGCGCGTATGTGTACCAGAGAAACGTGCATCGCTCGGCCCCCCACCACCCACCGTAACCGGGAACTCCCCGATATTTTCCTCGCCCTCGCTTCTACCACAGTTTTTTCCGTCATGGACGGCCCAAAGAATGTCATGCAGCTGCGTCTCTGGCCCGCCCTGGACGAAAAGCCCATTTTTTCTCATGATTTTTTGTCATAGAAGTAGGAGCCCACCACATCTATGATGATACCGGGTTTTGTCACAATTATCGTCATAGAAGTTTCATAAGCATGACAGAAAAAAATTCGTTCGGCCCAAAATGTCACGGATGTGTCTTTTTTTGTGGTGCTTTCCTGGCGGCGGTGGTTTTTGGTCGGTGACGGGGTGCGGGTGGTGGTAGTACCTGATACGTCTCCAACGTATCTATAATTTTTTATTGTTCCATGCTATTATATTATCTGTTTTGGATGTTTAATGGGCTTTATTATACACTTTTATATTATTTTTGGGACTAACCTACTAACCGGAGGCCCAGCCCAAATTGTTGTTTTTTTGCCTATTTCAGTGTTTCGCAGAAAAGGAATATGAATCAGAATCCAAACGGAATAAAACCTTCGGGAGAGTTATTTTTGGAACAAACGCAATCCAGGGGACTTGGAGTGGACGTCAAGAAAGAAGCGAGGAGGCCACGAGGCAGGGAGGCGCGCCTGCACCCCCTAGGCACGCCCCCACCCTCGTGGGCCCCTCCTAGCTCCGCCGACCTACTTCTTCTTGCTATGTATATCTATGTACCCCAAAACCATCCAGGAGCACCACGAAACCATATTTCCACCGCCGCAACCTTCTGTACCCGTAAGATCCCATCTTGGGGCCATTTCTGGCGCTCCGCCGGAGGGGGCATTGATCACGGAGGGCTTCTACATCAACACCATAGCCTCTCCGATGATGTGTGAGTAGTTTACCTCAGACCTCCGGGTCCATAGTTATTAGCTAGATGGCTTCTTCTATATCTTTGATTCTCAATACAAAGTTCTCCTCGATCTTCTTGGAGATCTATTCGATGTAACTTTTTGCGGTGTGTTTGTCAAGAACCGATGAATTGTGGGTTTATGATCAAGATTATCTATGAACAATAATTGAATCTCCTTTCAATTCTTTTATGTATGATTTGTTATCTTTGTAAGTCTCTTCGAATTATCAGTTTGGTTTGGCCTACTAGATTGATCTTTCTTGCAATGGGGGAAGTGCTTAGCTTTGGGTTCAATCTTGCGGTGTTCGATCCCAGTGACAGAAGGGGAACCGATACGTATTGTATTGTTGTCATCGAGGATAAAAAGATGGGGTTTATATCATATGCTTGAGTTTATCCCTCTACATCATGTCATCTTGCGTAATGCGTTACTCTGTTCTTATGAACTTAGTACTCTAGATGCATGCTGGATAGCGGTCGATGTGTGGAGTAATAGAAGTAGATGCAGAATCGTTTCGGTCTACTTGTCGCGGACGTGATGCCTATATACATGATCATGCCTATTCTCATAACTATGCAGTTTTCTATCAATTGCTCGACAGTAATTTGTTCACCCGCCGTAATACTTATGCTATCTTGAGAGAAGCCACTAGTGAAACCTATGGCCCCCGGGTCTATTTTCCATCATATAATCTTCTATTTTCCATCGTACAAGTTTCCAATCTATTTATTTTGCAATCTTTACTTTCCAATCTATAAAACAAAAATACCAAAAATATTTATCTTATTATCTCTATCAGATCTCACTTTTGCAAGTGGCCGTGAAGGGACTAACAACCCCTTTAGCGCGTTGGTTGCAAGGTTCTTATTTGTTTGTGTTGGTACGAGGTACTTACATGTGGCCTCCTACTAGATTGATACCTTGGTTCTCAATAACTGAGGGAAATACTTACGCTACTTTGTTGCATCACCCTTTCCTCTTCAAGGGAAAACCAACGCAGTGCTCAAGAGGTAGCAAGAAGGATTTCTAGCGCCGTTGTCGGGGAGTCTACGCACAAGTCAAGACATACCAAGTACCCGTAACAAACTCTTATCCCTCGCATTACATTATTTGCCATTTGCCTCATGTTTTCCTCTCCCCCACTTCACCCTTGCCATTTTATTCACCCTCTTTTTCGTTCGCCTTTTTCTCGCTTGCTTCTTGTGTGCTTGTGTGTTGGATTGCTTGTTTGCCACGATGGCTCAAGACAATACTAAATTGTGTGACTTTTCCAATACCAACAACAATGATTTCCTTAGCACTCCGATTGCTCCTCTTACCGATGTTGAATCTTGTGAAATTAATGCTGCTTTGTTGAATATTGTTATGAAAGATCAATTCTCTGGCCTTCCCAGTGAAGATGCCGCTACCCATCTAAACAACTTTGTTGATTTGTGTGATATGCAAAAGAAGAAATATGTGGATAATGATATTGTTAAATTGAAGCTATTCCCGATTTCGCTTAGAGATCATGCTAAAACTTGGTTTTCGTCTTTGCCTAAAAATAGTATTGATTCTTTGAATAAGTGCAAAGATGCTTTTATATCTAAGTATTTTCCTCCCGCTAAGATTATCTCTCTTAGAAACGATATTATGAATTTTAAGCAACTTGATCATGACCATGTTGCACAAGCTTGGGAGAGAATGAAATTGATGATACGTAATTTCCCTACACATGGATTGAATTTATGGATGATTATACAAACTTTTTATGCCGGATTGAATTTTGCTTCTAGAAATCTTTTAGATTCGGCCGCGGGAGGCACTTTTATGGAAATCACTTTAGGGGAAGCTACTAAACTCCTAGACAACATTATGGTTAATTATTCTCAATGGCACACCGAAAGATCTACTAGTAAAAAGGTTCATGCGATAGAAGAAATCAATGTTTTGAGTGGAAAGATAGATGAACATATGAAGTTGTTTGCTAATAAGAGTGCTCCTATTGATCCTAATGATATGCCTTTGTCTACTTTGATTGAGAATAATAATGAGTCTATGGATGTGAATTTTGTTGGTAGGAACAATTTTGGTAACAACGCGTACAGAGGAAACTTTAATATTAGGCCGTTTCCTAGTAATTCCTCTAATAATTATGGTAATTCCTACAACAATTCTTATGGAAATTTTAATAAGTTGCCCTCTGATTTTGAGAATAGTGTTAAAGAGTTTATAAATTCACAAAAGAATTTAAACGCTTTGCTTGAAGAAAAATTGCTTAAGGTTGATGAATTGGCTAGGAACATGGATAGAATTTCTCTTGATGTTGATTCTTTGAAACTTAGATCTATTCCGCCTAAGCATTATATCAATGAGTCTCTCAAAGCTATGAGAATTTCCATTGATGAGTGCAAAGAAAGAACCGCTAGGATGCGTGCTAAGAAAGATTGCTTTGTAAAAGCGTGTTCTTCTAGTTTTCATGGTAATAGGGATGAAGATCTGAAAGTGATTGATGTGTCTCCTGTTAAATCTTTGTTTTCCAATATGAATCTTGAAAATGATGGGACTAAAGATGAGTCAACCTTTGTTAAACGGCGTCCCAATGATTCGGAGTTTTTAGATCTTGATGCAAATATTGGTAAAGGTGGGATTAAAGAGGTCAGAACTTTACATAGCAATGAACCCACTATTTTGGATTTCAAGGAATTTAATTATGATAATTGTTATTTAATAGATTGTATTTCCATGTTGCAATCCGTGCTAAATTCTCCTCATGCCTATAGTCAAAATAAAGCTTTTACCAAACATATCGTTGATGCTTTAATGCAATCTTATGAAGAAAAGCTTGAATTAGAAGTTTCTATCCCTAGAAAACTTTATGATGAGGGGGAACCTACTATTAAAATTAAGATTAAATATCATGAGTGATTTGCTTTATGTGATTTGGGTGCTAGTGTTTCCACGATTCCAAAAACTTTGTGTGATGTGTTAGGTTTCCGTGATTTTGATGATTGTTCTTTAAACTTGCACCTTGCGGATTCCACCATTAAGAAATCTATGCTAAGGATTAATGATGTTCTTATTGTTGCAAATAGGAATTATGTGCCCCTAGATTTTATGTTCTTGATATAGATTGCAATCATACATGTCCTATTATTCTTGGTAGACCTTTCCTTAGAACGATTGGTGCAATTATTGATATGAAGGAAGGGAATATTAGATTCCAATTTCCCTTAAGGAAAGGCATGGAACACTTTCCTAGGAAGAAAATTAAATTACCTTATGAATCTATTATGAGAGCCACTAATGCATTGCATACTAAAGATGATAATACTTAGGTCTATCCTTGTTTTTATGCCTAGCTAGGGGTGTTAAACGATAGCGCTTGTTGGGAGCCAGCCCAATTTTATTTTTGTTTCGTGCTTTTTGGTTCTTTTTAGTAATAAATAATTCATCTAGCGTCTGTTTAGATGTGGTTTTGTGTTTTAATTAGTGTTTGTGCGAAGTAAAACCTTTAGGATAACCTACGGTGATAGTTATATAATCTTGCTGTAAAAAACAGAAACTTTTGTGCGCACGAGATTAGTTTTCATAATTCACAGAAACGTGATTTTCAATTAATTATTTTTGTAGAAGTTTAACAAACAAATTATCTAGGACTTACTAATTTGGTAGAATTTTTTAGGTTACATAAGTATGCGTTGATACAGATTGCTACAGACTGTTCTGTTTTTGACAGATTCTATTTTTCGTGTGTTGTTTGCTTATTTTGATGAATCCATGGCTAGTATCAGAGGTTATGAACCATAGAGAAGTTGGAATACAGTAGGTTTAACACCAATATAAATAAATAATGAGTTCATTACAGTACCTTAAAGTGGTGGTTTGTTTTATTTCGCTAACGGAGCTCATGAGATTTTCTGTTGAGTTTTGTGTTGTGAAGTTTTCAAGTTTTTGGGTAAAGATTTGATGGATTATTGAATAAGGAATGGCAAGAGCCTAAGCTTGCGGATGCCCAAGGCACCCGAAGGTAAAATTAAAGTAAAACCAAAAGCCTAAGCTTGGGGATGCCCCAGAAGGCATCCCCTCTTTCGTCTTCGTCCATCGGTAACTTTACTTGATGCTATATTTTTATTCACCACATGATATGTGTTTTGCTTGGAGCGTCTTGTATGATTTGAGTCTTTGTTTTTTAGTTTACCACAATCATCCTTGCTGTACACACCTTTTGAGAGAGACACACATGAATCGGAATTTATTAGAATACTCTATATTCTTCACTTATATCTTTTGAGCTAGATAATTTTGCTCTAGTCCTTCACTTATATCTTTTAGAGCACAGTGGTGGTTTTATTTTATAGAAATTATTGATTTCTCATGCTTCACTTATATTATTTTGAGAGTCTTTTAGAACAGCGTGGTAATTTTCTTTGGTTGAAATTTAGTCCTAATATAATAGGCATCCAAGATAGGTATAATAAAAACTATCATATAAAGTGCATTGAATACTATGAGAAGTTTGATACTTGATGATTGCTTTGAGCTATGGAGATAGTGATATTAAATTTTTGCTAGTTGAGTAATTTTGAAATTGAGAAATACTTGTGTAGAAGTTTTCAAGTCCCGTAGCATGCACGTACGGTGACCGTTGTGTAACAAATTTGAAACATGAAGTGTTCTTTGAGTGTCATCCTTTGTGTGGAGGTCGGGGGCGCGCGATGGTTAACTCCTACCAACCTCCCCCCTAGGAGCATGCGTGTAGTGCTTGGTTTTGATGAATTGTAGATTTTTGCAATAATTATGTGGGTTCTTTATGACTAATGTTGAGTCCGTGGATTATACGCACTCTCACCTTTCCGTCATTGCTAGCCTCTCCGGTACCGTGCATTGCTCTTTCTCACCTTGAGAGTTCGTCCAAACTTCACCGGTGCATCCAAACCACGTGATATGATACACTCTATCACACATAAACCTCCTTATATCTTCCTCAAAACAGCCACCATACCTACCTATTATGGCATTTCCATAGCCATTCCGAGATATATTGCCTTGCAACTTTCCAACGTTTCATTTATTATGCCACGCTTCATCATTGTCATATTGCCATGCATGATCATGTAGTTGACAACGTATTTGTGGCAAAGCCACCATGCATAACTTATCATACATGTCACTCTTGATTCATTGCCCATCCCGGTACACCGCCGGAGGCATTCATTCAGAGTCATATTTTGTTCTAGTATCGAGTTGTAATCATTGAGTTGTAAATAAATAGAAGTGTGATGATCATCATTCATAGAGCATTGTCCCAATAAAAAAATGAGAATGGCCAAAAAAAAGGCCCCAAAAAAGGAGAAAAGAAATAAAAAGGGACAATGCTACCATCTTTTTTCCACACTTGTGCTTCAAAGTAGCACCATGATCTTTATGATAGAGAGTCTCTTGTTTTGTCACTTTCATATACTAGTGGGAATTTTTGATTATAGAACTTGGCTTGTATATTCCAACAATGGGCTTCCTCAAATGCCCTAGGTCTTCGTGAGCAAGCAAGTTGGATGCACACCCACTTAGTTTCTTTTGTTGGGCTTTCATACATTTATAGCACTAGTGCATCTGTTGCATGGCAATCCCTACTCCTTGCGTTGCATCAATTGATGGGCATCTCCATAGCCCTTTGATTAGCCGCGTCAATGTGAGACTTTCTCCTTTTTTGTCTTCTCCACACAAACCCCATCACCATATTCTATTCCACCCATAGTGCTATGTCCATGGCTCACGCTCATGTATTGCGTGAAAGATGAAAAAGTTTGAATGTCATGCAACTGCGTCTCTGGCCCGCCCAGGACGGAAAGCCCATATTTTCATGATTTTTTGTCATAGAAGTAGGATCCCACCACATCTATGATGGTACCGGGTTTTGTCACAATTATCGTCATAGAAGTGTCATAAGCATGACAGAAAAAAAAATCGTTCGGCCCAAAATGTCACGGATGTGTCTTTTTTTTGTAGTGTTTTCTTGGCGGCGGTGGTTTGTGGTCAGTGACGGGGTGCGGGTGGTGGTAGTACCTGATACGTCTCCAACGTATCTATAATTTTTTATTGTTCCATGCTATTATATTATCTGTTTTGGATGTTTAATGGGCTTTATTATACACTTTTATATTATTTTTGGGACTAATCTACTAACCGGAGGCCCAACAAAAATTGCTGTTTTTTTTGCCTATTTCAGTGTTTCGCAGAAAAGAAATATCAAACGGAATCCAAACGGAATGAAACCTTCGGGCGAGTTATTTTTGGAACAAACGCAATCCAGGGGACTTATAGTGGACGTCAAGAAAGAAGCGAGGAGGCCACGAGGCAGAGAGGCGCGCCTGCCCCCCCTGGGCGTGCCCCCACCCTCATGGGCCCCTCGTAGCTCCACCGACCTACTTCTTCCTCCTATATATATCTACGTACCCCGAAACCATCCAGGAGCACCACGAAACCCTATTTCCACCGCCGCAACCTTCTATACCCGTGAGATCCCATCTTGGGGCCTTTTCCGGCGCTCCGCCGGAGGGGGCATTGATCACGGAGGGCTTCTACATCAACACCATAGCCTCTCCGATGATGTGTGAGTAGTTTACCTCAGACCTTCGGGTCCATAGTTATTAGCTAGATGGCTTCTTCTCTCTCTTTCATTCTCAATACAAAGTTCTCCTCGATCTTCTTGGAGATCTATTCGATGTAACTCTTTTTGCGGTGTGTTTGTCAAGATCCGATGAATTGTGGGTTTATGATAAAGATTATCTATGAACAATATTTGAATATCCTCTGAATTCTTTTATGTATGATTTGTTATCTTTGCAAGTCTCTTCGAATTATCAGTTTGGTTTGGCCTACTAGATTGATCTTTTTTGCAATGGGAGAAGTGCTTAGCTTTGGGTTCAATCTTGCGGTGTTCGATCCCAGTGAGAGAAGGGGAACCGATACGTATTGTATTGTTACCATCGAGGATAAAAAGATAGGGTTTATATCATATGATTGAGTTTATCCCTCTACATCATGTCATCTTACCTAATGCGTTACTCCATTCTTATGAACTTAATACTCTAGATGCATGCTGGATAGCGGTCGATGTGTGGTGTAATAGTAGTAGATGCAGAATCGTTTCGGTCTACTTGTCGCGGACGTGATACCTATATACATGATCGAGGCTGGCCTAGAGCGCGGGGCGACACGGTGACCGCCCTTGTGGTCCTCCAGTGGCAGGGATCCTTGTCAAAGTAATTGTTGCTACAAGCCAGCAGTCCAAAACAAATACACAAGCTTCACGGTATCTGGAAATGATGAAAAAACAGCGGCCATACCCAAAAACAGCAATTTGAGGCACTTTTAGAGTGAAAAAATAGATTCAGCAGATTCCCTTTCTTTATATGGTGCCAAGGAAAATTAAATCACAGCTCAAAATTTTGCTACAAATGATGCAAATGTACAATACCTCTAACTACTGCCCTAAAACCAAAAAACGCCGTGGGGGAACCCAACTGCCCGATGAAACCTCTGCCGCCGCCATTTCTGGCCATAGCCCGCCCGTCCACCGTCTAAAACGGTTGCCACCGCATCACCGTAGTTTGCGGAGAAGCCTTAGAGCTCACTAATATTCAGAATATCATTATTGGTCGTGGCATCCGACGGTCAGATTGTCATCAAAGATATCGAAGAAGCCAGTAAGTGAGAATATAGCATCATTTTTAGCTGAGATAGGAGTAAATACCACAAAACCACATTTAGGGCTAGGTTAGCAGAAAACATAAGTTTACACTTTTCAAAAAAAATTACAAATAACACTGATCGGCGGATTAGGCTCATCTGGGTGCTTTTATAATATTTGGGTCCCGCTTTTCGCTGACATGGCACCACCTTTTGCCAAAGACAACGCTAGATGGGTCAACAGCGAAAACACCCCTAACATTCTTCCCCATGCCACCCAGGCCCATCCCCGTGTCCTTGGACTTTGTCCAACCAACAAAGGTAGCCTCTTGCCCGCAGCCGCCCGACGAGAGGAGCTCCTCATCCTGTGTGCCTCCGCAAGTAGAAGCACCACCAGAGGTACAATCCCTGGACCTCGACTGACGCGTTTTTCCTGTAGGAGCACATGCTGCCGGCACCGCCCGAGTTAATCGTAGTCGTGACCACCCTCCTACTCTCACCTTTTTCAACGATCTTCTTCCCCCGCACCTTCTTCCTCTCGGTGGCTGCGAAAAGGTGAGGCCGCCAGACCCGCCCCTTCCCTGCCGCAACTCCGCTCGGCTCCTCCGCTTACCTCCCGCCATCCCGGCGCAACCCCCACGGGGAGCTGTTGTCATCCACCGCACCCACTACAGCGAGCCCCGCCACGCTATGGCTCCCCAGGCGCCCAGATCCATCGACGGCGCGGCGGATCCAAGTATCAGGTCCGTCGCGCCACGGCTCGCCAAGTTAGGATCGAGCCGTGCGCCGCCACCATCGTCTGCCGATGAGCGGCCAGCCCCGCCCTCGCCGAAGACGATCGGCAGTGGGAGAAGCATGAGGGATGAGCAATTCGGTTGCTCCTCTTGCACAGTTTGACTAGGATTCAAAAAGGGGTGCGTTCATAGGTGAGCCTTCCGGCACATCGGCCACTGTCGTCTGACAAGCTCAACTAGCCATGTGTCACCTCGGCTATAAGAGGACTAGATGGATCGTCATCTCAGCGGGATGCTGCTCGTCGCCTTCCGGATCCGTCAAGGGATGCCGCCCCGCGGCCCGGTTTGTCCTCCTATGCGAAGGAGATGCCCAGCGCCGCCAGCGTTGACCGCCCCAACCAGCAGCAAGGGATGCACGTGGGCCTAATTGCGTTTTGATTCAGGGGTGTCTATGTAAAATCTAAGGACTAATTTGTAAATTTAGATTAAAATTGATCTGGCCTGAAATGATATGCACATAGGCAAAAAAAGGGCCCCACCCATCATAAACGTGCTCAAACGAGCCTAATCCACTGGTCAGTGTGATATGTCTCCAACGTATCTATAATTTTTTATTGTTCCAAGCTATTATATTATCCATCTAGGATGTTTTATATGCACTTATATGCCATTTTATATGATTTTTGGGACTAACCTATTAACCTAGAGGCCAGTGCCAGTTTCTGGTTTTTCCTTGTTTTTGAGTATCGTAGAAAAGGAAAACCAAACGGAGTCATATCGACCTGAAATTTGACGGAGATTATTTTTGGACCAGAAGAAGCCCACGGAGCATCGGAGATGGACCAGAAGATTACCGAGGCCACCACAAGGGAGGGGGGCGCGCCCCTACCTCGTGGCCGCCTTGGAGACCCCCCCTGACTTGTTCCCGACGCCAACCTCTCTTACATATACCCAAACTTCCAGAACATAACCTAGATCGGGTGTTCCGCCGCCACAAGCCTCTGTAGCCACCAAAAACCAATCGGTACCCTGTTCCGGCACCCTGCCGGAGGGGGGATCTATCACGGGTGGCCATCTTCATCATCCCGGCGCTCTCCATGATGAGGAGGGAGTAGTTCACCCTTGGGGTTGAGGGTATGTACCAGTAGCTATGTGTTTGATCTCACTCTCTCTCGTGTTCTTGATTTGGCACGATCTTGATGTACCGCGAGCTTTGCTATTATAGTTGGATCTTATGATGTTTCTCCCCCTCTACTCTCCTGTAATGGATTGAGTTTTCCCTTTGAAGTTATCTTATCAGATTGAGTCTTTGAGGATTTGAGAACACTTGATGTATGTCTTGCATGTGCTTATCTGTGGTGACAATGGGATATTCACGTGATCTACTTGATGAATGTTTTGGTGATCAACTTGCGGGTTCCGTGACCTTGGGAATCTATGCATAGGGGTTGGCACACGTTTTCGTCTTGACTCTCCGGTAGAAACTTTGGGGCACTCATTGAAGTTCTTTGTGTTGGTTGAATAGATAAAGCTGAGATTGCGTGATGCATATCGTATAATCATACCCATGGATAGTTGAGGCGACATTGGAGTATCTAGGTGAAATTAGGGTTTTGGTTGACTTGTGCCTTAAGGTGTTATTCTAGTGCGAACCCTATGATAGATCGAACGAAAAGGATAGCTTCGTGTTATTTTACTACGGACTCTTGAATAGATTGATCAGAAAGGATAACTTTGAGGTGGTTTTGTACCCTACAATAATCTCTTCGTTTGTTCTCCGCTATTAGTGACTTTGGAGTGACTCGTTGTTGCATGTTGAGGGATAGTTATATGATCCAGTTATGTTGTTATTGTTGAGAGAACTTGCACTAGTGAAAGTATGAACCCTAGGCCTTGTTTCAACGCATTGCAATACCGTTTTCCCTCACTTTTATCATTAGTTACCATGCTGTTTTTATATTTTTAGATTACAAAAACCTATATCTATCATCCATATTGCACTTGTATCACCATCTCTTCGCCGAACTAGTGCACCTATACAATTTACTATTGTAGTGGGTGTGTTGGGGACGCAAGAGACTCTTTCAAATTTGGTTGCAGGGTTGTTTGAGAGAGACCATCTTCATCCTACGCCTCCCGCAAATTGATAAACCTTAGGTCATCCACTTGAGGGAAATTTGCTACTGTCCTACAAACCTCTGCACTTGGAGGTCCAACAACGTCTACAAGAAGAAGGTTGTTTAGTAGACATCAAGCTCTTTTCCGGCGCCGTTGCCGGGGAGGTGAGTGGTTGAAGGTATATCTTTAGATCTTGCAATCGAATCTTTTAGTTTGTTGTTTTATCACTAGTTTAGTTTATAAAATAAAACTACAAAAAATGGAATTAAGGCTGCCTCATATGCTTCATCTTTTTAATGTCTTTCGTGAAAATGATGGGAAGGAAAATTGTGCTCAAGTACTATAAGAAGAATTACATAGAATGCTTGGCATAAAATATGTGAATGATGAGCATGATTGCAATGTTGTTAGTATGAATTCTTTGAATACCCATGATGCTAATGATATGCAAAGTCACAAGCTTGGGGATGCTATGTTTGACGAAGATGATATTTTTTGTCCCCCAAGTTTTGATGAGCAAATTTATTATGATGATAGCATGCCTCCTATTTATGATGAGTATATTGATGAAAGTGGGTCTGGAAGAGTGTCAACTTTAGGAAGTAATGGTCCCACTATTTTGGAGGGTGTTGAATCTTATTGTGATAATTATGAAAGTGGATTTGGAGAGGTCATGACTTTATTTAGTGATGAATCCACTATTTCGGAAGAGGTTCCAATTGATTATGAGAATAAAGTTGCTATCTATGATGATTATTGTGATGACATGTATGCTATAAAGAATAATGATAACCATGAAACTTTTCATCATGAATTTAGTTTTCAATTGGATTATGCCTCACATGATAGTTATTTTGTTGAGTTTGCTCCCACTATTATTCATGAGAAGAAATTTTGCTTATGTGAAGAGTAGTAAATTTTCTATGCATGTAGATCATGAAGAGAATGCTTTATGTGATGGTTATTGTTTAATTCATTCATTATGCTACTGAAAATTATTATGAGGGAGGAACATATCCTTGTAGGAATTGCAATAATATCAAGTTTCCTCTCTATGTGCTTAAAGTTTTGAAGTTATGCTTGTTTTGCCTTCCTATGCTAGTTGATTGTTGTTCCCATAAGTTGTTTGCTCACAAAATCCGTATGCATAGGAAGTGGGTTAGACTTAAATGTGCTAGTCATATTCTTCATGATGCTCTCTTTATGTTTCAATTCTTATCTTTTATGTGGGCATCATTGAAATCATCATGCCTAGCTGGGGGCGTTAAACGATAGCGCTTGTTGGGAGGCAACCCAATTTTTATTTTTATTCCTTGCTTTTTGTTCCTGTTTAGTAATAAATATTTCATCTAGCCTCTGTTTAGATGTGGTTTTATGTTTTAATTAGTGTTTGTGCCAAGTAGAACCTTTGGGAAGACTTGGGTGAAGTCTTTATGATCTTGCTGTAAAAAACAGAAACTTTAGCGCTCACGAGATTAGCTACCATTTTTTACTGGAGAGTGATTTTAGGTTGATTAATTTTGAAGATTATCAATAGACAAATTCCTCAGGTCCACCAATTTATTTCAGAATTTTTGGAGTTCGAGAAGTATACGTTTGATTCAGATTACTACAGACTGTTCTGTTTTTGACAGATTCTGTTTTATATGTGTTGTTTTGCTTATTTTGATGAAGCTATGAGTAGTATCAGAGGGTATGAACCATAGAGAAGTTGTAATACAGTAGATATAACACCAATATTAATTTATAGTGAGTTCACAATAGTACCTAAGTGGTGATTTATTTTCTTATACTAACGGAGCTTACGAGTTTTCTGTTACGTTTTGTGTTGTGAAGTTTTCATGTTTTGGGTAAAGATTCGATGGACTATGGAATAAGGAGTGGCAACAGCCTAAGCTTGGGGATGCCCAAGGCACCCCAAGGTAATATTCAAGGACAACCAAGAGCCTAAGCTTGGGGATGCCCCGGATGGCATCCCCTCTTTCGTCTTCGTTCATCGGTAACTTTACTTGGAGCTATATTTTTATTCACCACATGATATGTGTTTTGGTTGGAGCGTCATTTTATTTTATTTTGTTTTGCTTGCTATTTGAATAATATACCAAGATCTGAAATTCTTAAATTTTAGAGAGTCTTCACATAGTTACATAATTATTCGACTACTCATTGATCTTCACTTATATCTTTCGGAGTAGTTTGTCGTTTGCTCTAGTGCTTCACTTATATCTTTTAGAGAACGGCGGTGATTTTATTTTGAAGAAATAGATGAAATCTCATGCTTCACTTATATTATTTTGAGTCTTTTAGAACAGCATGGTAATTTGCTTTTGTTATAAAATTAGTCCTAATATGATAGGCATCCAAAATGGGTATAATAAAAACTTCCATATAGAGTGCATTGAATACTATGAGAAGTTTGATACTTGATGATTGTTTTGAGATATGAAGATGGTGATATTAGTGTCATGTTAGTAGGGTAATTATGAATTTGAGAAATACTTGTATTGAGGTTTGCAAGTCCCGTAGCATGCACGTATGGTAACCGTTGTGTGACAAATTTGAAGCATGATGTATTTCCTTGATTGTATTCCTTTGTGTGGAGGTCGGGATCGCGCGATGATTAACTCGTACCAACCCTTCCCCTAGGAGCATGCGTGTAGTACTTTGTTTTGATGACTTGTAGATTTTTTCAATAAGTTTGTGAGTTCATTATAACTAATGTTGAGTCCATGGATTATACGCACTCTCACCCTTCCATCATTGTAAGCCTCTTCGGTACCGTGCATTGCCCTTTCTCACCTTGAGAGTTGCTGCAAACTTCGCCAGTGCATCCAAACCCCGTGATATGATACGCTCTATCACACATAACCTCCTTATATCTTCCTCAAAACATCCACCATACCTACCTATTACGGCATTTCCATAGCCATTCCGAGATATATTGCCATGCAACTTTCCACCGTTCCGTTTATTATGATACGCTTCATCATTGTCATATTGCCTTGCATGATCATGTAGTTGACATCGTATTTGTGGCAAAGCCACCATTCATAATTGTTCGTACATGTCACTCTTGATTCATTGCCTATCCCGGTACACCGCCGGGGGCATTCATATAGAGTCATACTTTGTTCTAGTATCGAGTTGTAATCTTTGAGTTGTAAATAAATAGAAGTGTGATGATCATCATTAATAGAGCATTGTCCCCAAAAAAGAAAAAAAAGAAAGGCCAAAAAAAGGACAAATAAAAAAATGGACAATGCTACTATCCTTTGACCACACTTGTGCTTCAAAGTAGCACCATGATCTTCATGATAGAGAGTCTCCTATGTTGTCACTTTCATATACTAGTGGGAATTTTCATTATAGAACTTGGCTTGTATATTCCAACAATGGGCTTCCTCAAAATGCCCTAGGTCTTCGTGAGCAAGCAAGTTGGACGCACACCCACTTAGTTTCTTTTGTTGAGCTTTCATACATTTATAGCTCTAATGCATCCGTTGCATGGCAATCCCTACTCCTCGCATTGGCATCAATTGATGGGCATCTCCATAGCCTGTTGATTAGCTGAGTCAATGTGAGACTTTCTCCTTTTCTGTCTTCTCCACACAACCCCCATCATTATATTCTATTCCACCCATAGTGATATGTCCATGGCTCATGCTCATGTATTGCGTGAAAGTTGAAAAAGTTTGAAAATACTAAAGTATGAAATAATTGCTTGGATGAAACCGGGGTTGTGCATGATTTGAGTATTTTGTGTGACGAAAATGAAGCATTGCCAAACTGTATGATTTTGTAGGGATGATCTTTCTTTGGCTATGTTATTTTGAGAAGACATAATTGCTTGGCTAGTATGCTTGAAGTATTATTGTTTTCATGTCAATATTAAACTTTTGTCTTAAATCTTATGGATCTGAATATTCATGCCACAATAAAGAAAATTACATTGTTAAATATGTTAGGTAGCATTCCACATCAAAAAAATTCTTTTTATCATTTACCTACTCGAGGACGAGCAGGAATTAAGTTTGGGGATGCTTGATACGTCTCCAACGTATCTATAATTTTTTATTGTTCCATGCTATTATATTATCCATCTAGGATGTTTTATATGCACTTATATGCTATTTTATATGATTTTTGGGACTAACCTATTAACTTAGAGCCCAGTGCCAGTTCCTGTTTTTTCCTTGTTTTTGAGTATCGCAGAAAAGGAAAACCAAACGGAGTCCAATTGACCTGAAATTTGACGGAGATTATTTTTGGACCAGAAGAAGCCCACGGAGCATCGGAGATGGACCAGAAGAGTCCCGAGGCCACCACGAGGGTGGGGGCGTGCCCTACCCCCCCCCCCCCCCACCCCGGGCGCACCCCCTACCTCGTGGACGCCTTGGAGACCCCCCTGACTTGTTCCCGTCGCCAACATCTCTTATATATACCCAAACTTCCAGAACATAACGTAGATCGGGAGTTCCGCCGCCGCAAGCCTCGGTAGCCACCAAAAACCAATCGGGACCCTGTTCCGGCACCCTGCCGGAGGGGGGATCCATCACGGGTGGCCATCTTCATCATCCCGGCGCTCTCCATGACGAGGAGGGAGTAGTTCACCCTCGGGGCTGAGGGTATGTACTAGTAGCTATGTCTTTGATCTCTCTCTCTCTCTCTCGTGTTCTTGATTTGGCACGATCTTGGTGTACCGCGAGCTTTGCTATTATAGTTGGATCTTATGATGTTTCTCCCCCTCTACTCTCTTGTAATGGATTGAGTTTTCCCTTTGAAGTTATCTTATCGAATTGAGTCTTTAAGGATTTGAGAACACTTGATGTATGTCTTGATGTGCTTATCTGTGGTGACAATGGGATATTCACGTGATCTACTTGATGTATGTTTTGGTGATCAACTTGCGGGTTCCGTGACCTTGGGAATCTATGCATAGGGGTTGGCACACATTTTCGTCTTGACTCTCCGGTAGAATCTTTGGGGCACTCTTTGAAGTTCTTTGTGTTGGTTGAATAGATGAATCTGAGATTGTGTGATGCATATCGTATAATGATACCTACGGATACTTGAGGTGACATTAGGGTTTTGATTGACTTGTGTCTGAAGGTGTTACTCTAGTACGAACTCTATGATAGATCAAACGGAAAGAATAGCTTCGTGTTATTTTACTATGGACTCTTGAATAGATTGATCAGAAAGGATAACTTTGAGGTGGTTTTGTACCCTACAATAATCTCTTTGTTTGTTCTCTGCAATTAGTGACTTTGGAGTGACTCTTTGTTGCATGTCGAGGGATAGTTATATGATCAAGTTATTTTATTATTGTTGAGAGAACTTGCACTAGTGAAAGTATGAACCCTAGGCCTTGTTTCAACGCATTGCAATACCGTTTTCCCTGACTTTTATCATTAGTTACCTTGCTGTTTTTATATTTTCAGATTACAAAAACCTATATCTATCATCCATATATGCACTTGTATCACCATCTCTTCGCCGAACTAGTTCGCCTATACAATTTACCATTGTATTGGGTGTGTTGGGGACACAAGAGACTCTTTGTTATTTGGTTGTAGGGTTGCTTGAGAGAGACCATCTTCATCCTACGCCTCCCACGGATTGATAAACCTTAGGTCATCCACTTGAGGGAAATTTGCTACTGTCCTACAAACCTCTGCACTTGGAGGCCGAACAATGTCTCCAAGAAGAAGGTTGTGTAGTAGACATCACAGTGTTATTTGCAAAATGTTCACGGTGGACATCGTGTTTTCTACCCAAAAAATTTGATTTCATCTTTTTTGCTAACCTAGCCCTCAATGTGGTGATTTTATACAATTTACTCGTGATATACCTTAGCATCAAAGTTTTGATTTTGACGAGCATATGATTTCGTTGATCAAAAGAGAACCAAATCTTATGGTCGGTGATGAAATAAAATCAGGGGCAGTATTTTCCCACAGAGATGGAGATCTAGAATTGCAAGTGTGTAACAAGATTTAGCTAGATAATCAGTAAATTCATTTGCCTCCCTCTTGCACAAACTGAATTTTATCATCCCAAACTGTTGTGGTAGCTGGTAGCATTCCATAATGGTGGCAACACTAGACCCATAATAATTTTTAGTGTTGTTAATTGCCTCAATGACAAGCGAGTTGTCTAAGCACAACCAACTTGGCTAGTGGGCCGCCGCCTGCTGGCAGATCTCCTAAAAAAACTTAGGGTTCCTCCGCTTCTCGTCGGTGCTGGTTCGCTCCGTCTCCGGTGGCCTTAGGGCCATGGGGGCGTGGTGGATCTCGGCCCTTACCAGTGGGAGAGCTCCATTTTTAGATGTTTCTTTAAATTTTGATAGGGTTGATGACCCACAAGTATAGGGGATCAATTGTAGATCTTTTCGATAAGTAAGAGTGTCGAACCCAACGAGGAGCAGAAGGAAATGACAAGTAGTTTTCAGTAAGGTAATGTCTGCAAGTGCTGAAATTTTAAGTAGCGAGTAGTTTGATAGCAAGATAATTTGTAACGAGCAAGATAATTTTAAGTATGCAGCAAGGTAGCCCAATCCTTTTGTGGCAAATGGCAAGCCAATACGGTCTCTTATAATAAGCAAAGCGTTCTTGAGGGTACACGGGAATTTCATCTAGTCACTTTCATCATGTTGGTTTGATTTGTGTTCGCTACTTTGATAATTTGATATGTGGGTGGACCGGTGCTTAGGTGCTGTTCTTACTTGAACAAAACTCCTACTTATGATTAACCCTCCCGCAAGCATCCGCAACTACGAGAAAAGTATTAAGAATAAATTCTAACCATAGCATTCAACTCTAGGATCCAATCGGTCCCTTACGGAATAACGCATAAACTGGGGTTTAAGTTTCTGTCACTCTCGCAACCCACCATCTAATTGCTACTCCACAATGCATTCCCTTAGGCCCAAATATGGTGAAGTGTCATGTAGTCGACGTTCACTTGACACCACTAAGGGAATCACAACATACATACTATCAAAATATCGAACACATATCAAGTTCACATGATTACTTGCAATATGATTTCTCCCGTGACCTCAAGAACAAAAGTAACTACTCACAAATGATAAAAATCCTCATGATCAGATGGGTATTGAATAGCATAATGGATCTCAACATATAATCTTCCACCAAATAAACCATATAGTAATCAACTACAAGATGTAATCAACACTACTAGTCACCCACAAGCACCAATCTATAGTTCCGATAACAAGATTGAATACAGGAGATGAACTAGGGTTTGAGATGAGATGGTGTTGTTGAAGATGTTGATGGAGATTGCCCTCCCCAAGATGGGAGGGTTGTTGGTGATGATGATGACGATGAATTCCCCCTCCGGGAGGAAAGTTTCCCCGGCGGAAACGCTCCGCCAGTGGGCAAAAGTGCTCCTGTCCAAGTTCCGCCTCGAGACGGCGGTGTTCCGTCCCGAAAGCCTTCTCCTTATTTTTTCTAGGTCAAAATCACTTATATACCAGAAGATGGTCTCCGGAGGTGGGCCGAGGAGGCCACAACCCACCAGGGCACGCCTGGGGGTCCTGGCGCGCCCAGGTGGGTTGTGCCCACCTGGTGGCCACCCTCTGGTGTTTATTGGCTCCAGTATTTCTTAAATAATCCATAAAATTTCTCCGTGAAGTTTCAGCTTGTTTGGAGTTGTGCAGAATAGGTGGCCTGACGTAGCTTTTCCAGGTCCAGATTTCCAGCTGCCGGAATTCTCCCTCTTGGTGTGTTCCTTGCAAATTATGAGAGAAAAGGCATTAGAATTACTCCAAAAAGCATTATTATGGATAAAAACATTATAAATAACAGTAAGAAAACATGATGCAAAATGGACGTATCAACTCCCCCAAGCTTAGACCTCGCTTGTCCTCAAGCGAAAACCGAAATTAAACATAGGACTTTTATCATAAAACATGCATCATATACTTTCTATGAATAAGTAACAGTTCATCAAATAATCGAAGTATAAAGCAAAAACTCTATTAAAAACCAACAAACTATGTTCTCAGTCTACTTTGCAACTACAATTCATCATCGTTTCAGGAAGAGTCATGTGTCGGAGCCTTTCAAGCAAGTCCACATACTCAACCATCATATAGTCTTCTATGATTGCTAACAACATTTCAACCGAGGGGCTTATAGTTTCGCCTCCCAACATACTCACCTCAAGGGTGATTTCAACAATAATAACTCATGCTATCTATATTCAACTGGACATATGTGCCTAGATCTTTCCTCGCCACATGATGCTTGCCAAAATAGAAAATAAAAAGGAATAGAAGGAAAACTTTGACTCTTTGCATAAAAGCAAATACATAAAAGTAAAAGATAGGCCCTTCGCAGAAGGAAGCAGAGGTTGCCATGCACTTATTTGTTTGCATGCTCAATCCTTTAGTGCAAGAGAACGTCACGTTGTATTGCCCCTTAAGATGACAACCTTTATTATACAGTTTGTCGCCTTTATTCTTTGTCATCCAAGTTCATACAACGCTCAATTTTCTCTTACACTAAATGATCTCACATATTTAGAAGCAATTTTTATTACCTTTTTGCACCGATGACAACTTATTTGAGGGATCTTGCTCAATCCCTAGGTAGGTATGGTGGACACTTGAAAAAGATTTGGGTTTAAGGGTTTTGGATGCACAAGTAGTATCTCTACTTAGTGCGGAATTTTTGGCTAGCAAAGATAGGGGGCAAGCATCACATGTTAAAGTATCTATGACTATATGACTTCTATGTGAATATAAATATACATAAATCATTAAGTTGTCTTCCTTGTCCAACGTCACAATTTTGGCATATAATATTTTGATGAGGGCTCACAATCACAAAAGATTTCTAGGATAGTATATTTATATGTGAATCGTCTCTTCCCTTATTAATTCTTTCATGAGTTGCATCATTGACTAATGCTATGTTTGTCAATCTCTAATAAAATTTCCTACGTATACTTTTCCTTATGTGGTGCTATCACCTACCATAGGATTAGTATATGATCTTATTGATTTATTTCCTTTCTTTTTTATTTATTTTCTTTTCTTTATTTGCAACATGAAAGTAAAGAAAGCAAAAACTCAAACTAATATTTATTATATATATTGCACACGATTACAAGGATAGATCACTAAGCAAACTCTCAAATAAGGAAGGGTCGAACTAACTTTATTTCATCTAAAGCAAAAAGATCGAACTAAGATAAGTAAAAGCAAAAAGATAGTGGGATGATACGATACCGAGGCACCTCCCCCACGCTTGGCGGAAGCCAAGGGGAGTGCCCATACCCGATACTCAATTTTCTTTTGGTGATGAAGAAGATGGTGGTGGTGATGAAGAAGAAGCCTTGTCCTTAGATTTCCGTGGCAGTGGTGGTGGTGAGAAAGTGCAGGTTTTCCCTTTTGCTTCATCCAACTTCTGACGGAGAGTAAAATTCTCCATCATCCACTCACAATTATCTATCTCGAGCTTTATTATCCTCTTACATAACGCCTCCATGCTCTCGTTCTTGAACCGGGAAGGAACCGATTCATCTTCTTCTTCCTCAGAGGTCCAGCTATATTGCACCTCATCCTCATAGGACTTGAGGTTTGCGATGAGATCTGCAACATAGCTCTCACCCTCAGAATCTTGGGAAGACATATTTTCAGAACTACGCAGAAAACAGCAAGAAAAGAAAACAGAAGATTTCTCCGCGATACGGCGGTTAACAGGTTCGGGAAGTATATATAGATTTTTTATCTTGGAGGACAAGTACATGGAAGAAAAATGGAGTTCGGGAAGCATTATAGATTTTTTGTCTTGTGCCCACTAGGGGACACTTCCTGGAAGTTTCTTTATTTCCAAAATTTTAAAATGTTCCAAAACTGACAAAAAATATTTTCACGATTCTGGAGTGTTCCGGAAGGACTCCTTTTTGTGTTCTTCCGTTGTCAAAGTTTGGATAATATTACTTTCAACATTGATAGGCGTACCCGAGATATAATGCTTTATTCGTTGTCCATTGACAACCTTCGGTTTAGTACCTTCGGAATTATTTATTTTGATGGCACCAGACCGGTAAACCTCCTCGATGACATATGTGCCTTCCCATTTCGAGAGGAGCTTCCCTACAAAAAATCTAAAACGAGAGTTGTACAAAAGAACATATTCCTTGACTTTAAACTCACGCTTCTGGATTCTTCTGCCATGCCATCTTTTAACTTTTTCTTTGAATAACTTTGCATTTTCATAAGCTTGGGTTCTCCATTCATCTAATGAGCTAATATCAAATAACCTCTTTTCACTAGCAAGTTTGAAATCATAATTGAGTTCTTTAACTGCCCAATACGCTTTATGTTCTAACTCAAGAGGCAAATGACAAGCTTTTCCATAAACCATTTTATAAGGAGACATACCCATAGGATTTTTATATGTTGTTCTATAAGCCCAAAGTGCACCATCTAATTTCTTAGACCAATTCTTCCTAGACCTATTAACTTCTTTTGCAAAATTAATTTTATTTCTCTATTGCTAAGTTCAACTTGACCACTAGACTGAGGATGATAAGGTGATGCAATTCTATGGTTAGCATCATACTTGGAAAGCATTTTAAAAAAGCACATGAATAAAGTGTGAATCACCATCAGTCATTAAATATCTAGAGACTCCAAACATTGGGAAAATAACTTCCTTAAGCATTTTAATAGAGGTGTTGTGATCAGCACTACTAGTTGGAATAGCTTCTACCAATTTAGTAACATAATCAACAGCAACTAAAATATGTGTATACCCATTAGAGGAAGGAAAAGGTCCCATGTAATCAAATCCCCAAACATCAAATGGTTCAACAGCAAGTGAATAATTCATAGGCATTTCTTGACGGTTACCGATATTACCTATTCTTTGACATTCATCACATGATGAGACAAACTTACGGGCATCCTTGAAGAGAGTAGGCCAATAAAATCCAGATTGCAATACCTTGTGAGCAGTTCTATCCCCAGCATGATGCCCTCCATAAGCCTCGGATTGACATTTCAGTAGGATTTGTCCCTGTTCATGCTCAGGTACACAACGTCAAATAATACCATCTACCCCTTCTTTATAAAGATATGGGTCATCCCAAAAGTAATGTCTTAAATCATAGAAGAATTTTTTCTTTTGTTCGTATGTAAAGCTAGGTGGTAAATATTTAGCAACAATGTAATTAGCATGGCAGCATACCAAGGAGTACTATGATAAACATTTATTGCAGCTAACTGCTCATCAGGAAAGCTATCATCAATAGGTAGTGGGTCATCAAGCATATTTTCAAGCCTAGACAAGTTATCAGCTACGGGGTTCTCTCTGGATGCGGTGTTTTCGCTCCTAGGTGCATATGCACCCATTGTCTAAATACACATTTTGACAAGTTGAAAAATTCGGAACAAAAATCCAGCGGGTATATCCGGACATTCTATGTGCATGCACAAAGTTTCGGTGAAAAACGACGTTTTTTGCGGCTTGTGTAAAAAAGATAAAGAAATGCAAAATGAATAGTTGTAATGAAGCATCAGAAATTGTCTTTTTCACACAAGCCACAAAAAACCTCGTTTTTCACCAAAACATTTGTGCATTCATATAGAATGTCCGGATGTACACGCGGGATTTTTGTTCGGAATTTTTCAACTTCTCAAAATGTGTATTTAAACAATGGGTCCATATGCACCTAGGAGGCATTGCAATTTCCGGTTCTGAGCTCTATTTCTATCAATAATATGTAAATCAAATTCTTGCAACAAGAGAACCCAACGAATAAGTCTATGTTCAACATCTTTCTTTTCCATAAGATATTTAATAGCAGCATGGTCTGTGTGAACAATTACTTTGGAATCAACAATATAAGGTCTAAATTTATCAAAAGCAAACACCACTGCTAAAAATCCCTTTTCAGTAGTAGCATAATTTCTTTGAGCATTGTCTAGAGTTTTACTAGCATAATGAATAACGATCAATTTCTTATCCACTCTTTGTCCTAGAACAGCACCAACAGCATAATCACTAGCATCACACGTAATTTCAAAAGGCAAGTTCCAATCATGTGGTTGAACAATAGGTGTAGAAATTAAAGCTTTCTTGAGTGTTTCAAAGGCTTCAATACAATCATCATCAAAATCAAAAGGAATATCCTTTTGCGAGAGACTAATGAGAGGCCTAGTAATTTTAGAAAAGTCTTTGATAAATATCCTATAGAAACCAGCATGACCTAGGAAACTATGAATACCTTTGATGTCCTCAGGACATGGCATTTTCTCAATTGCATCAACCTTAGCTTGGTCCACTTCAATACCTCTTTCAGAAATTTTATGACCCAAGACAATGCCTTCATTAACCATAAAGTGGCACTTCTCCCAATTCAAGACGAGATTTGTTTGTTCACATCTCTGCAAAACTCGCTCAATATTGCTTAAACAATCATCAAAAGACTTCCCATAAATAGAAAATTCATCCATGAAAACCTCAACAATCTTTTCACAAAAGTCAGAGAATATAGCCATCATGCATCTTTGAAAGGTAGCAGGTGCATTACATAAACCAAAAGGCATACGTCTATAAGCATAGGTTCCAAAAGGACAAGTGAAAGTAGTCTTTTCTTGATCAGGCTGAGATACAGGTATTTGTGAAAAGACAGAATATCCATCAAGGAAGCAGAAGTGTGTATGCTTAGATAATCTTTCAAGCATTTGATCAATAAAAGGCAGAGGGTAATGATCTTTTCTATTTGCTTTGTTTAATTTTCTAAAATCAATTACCATTCTATAGCTTATAACAATTCTTTGTGGAATAAGCTCATTCTTATCATTAGGAACAATAGTTATACCTCCTTTCTTAGGGACACAATGAACAGGACTTACCCATCTACTATCAGCTATAGGATAGGTTATACCTGCTTCCAAAAGTTTTAGTATTTCCGTTCTTACCACTTCTTTCATCTTCAGATTTAACCGACGTTGGTGATCAACAACTCACTACAAAAAAAATACACTTCCGTGATGATACGTGTTTGTCACAGTAGGTCACGTTTTCTGTCATGCATGTACATCCATGACGATTTTATGACAGAATGAAGATAGTCATACCTGTGATGTCGTAGAAGTGTTCCATGACATTACCAAAATTATCATCACAGAAGTGTCCACTTCCATGACGATAAATCGCGCATCATAGAAGTGCTTTCGTCAAGGGTGACCGACACGTGGCATCCACCGTAACAGGTCGCCGTTAAGCTATCGGGTCCAGTTTTGGATCTGGTAACCCGTTAACAACCCGGACCAGCGGGGATTTTACACGTGTAAAATTCTCATTGGCCACAGGAAACACGTGTTGGCTCACCGTTGGGACAGATGGCATCCACTCATTTGACAGGACGCGCCTATGATACGTCACCACGTGGCACGGCCCAACAGAGGCCCATTCCGGTGAAAAGGCCGGCCCGTTTGACTTGGTCAAAAGGTACCCGGCCGGCCCACGGAAAGCCTGTTAACGGCATGTTCGTATATAGCCCATTTACGGCCCGCTAACTACCGGCCCGTTACGGCCTATCAGAATTAAGCCCAGTAGCTTCATCTAGGCCGTCCAATATGATTCCAGCCCGTTGTAACTTCCGGCCCATGTATGGCCCATGATGTCTTTCGGCCCATATGAGGCCCTTTGTAACTCTCGGCCCATTAAAGGCTTGAGATGAAACTGGCACATAATGAACAGTGTATCGCTTTATACCCATTAATGACCCATTATTCCGTCGGCCGTTTCTAGCCCGTGTTAACTTTCGGCCTTCTAAGGGCCCATTTATTCTTGGGCTCATTTCTAAAAGTCGGTAAGATACGGTCCGTTACTGGCATGTTCTGTTTGTGGGCCAAATACAGCCCGTGGTTACATTCGGCCCGTTTGTGGCCCATTAACCCGTTGGGCAGTTTTCATAGTGTTATCAAATATGGTCTATTAATGACCCGTTATGGTCCATGAATAGTATGGCCCATGTTTGGCGAAATGATTATACGCCCCGTAGAAGGCCCATGGATCCTACGGCCCGTAGAAGACCAATGGATCCTACGGGCCGTAGAAGGCCCGTGGATCATATGGCCTATAGAAAGTCCATGGATCTTACAGCCCGTAAAAGGCCCATGGATCCTACGGCCCGTAGAAGGCCCATGGATCCTACGGCCCGTAGAAGGCCCATGGATCCTACGGCCCGTAGAAGGCCCATGGATCCTACGGCCCGTAGGAGGCCCATGGTTACAACAGTCCGTGTGTTGCCATGATTATTGTGGCCTAGTTACCAAAAATAGGTTATTGTGGCCACTAGAAAAACGCGGAAAAAGAACTGCAGTGACTACAAGCAAACCACTAAACAAGACAATAAGAAAATAAGCAAGCAACTAACGCTAGCCTATTGCAGCTATTACACATATTACATCCACTGGGCATCAAAGTTCGCCACCAGTGCAAATATAGGGAACAAAGCAGCATATTACATGCACTGGTCGTCAAAATTGGCCATCAGTGCAAAGAAACGCGGAAGCAAAACAAGTCCATAACTGAAACAACTTCAGAAGAGCTCAAGAAACGTTATCCTGGGTATCCACCATGCTGGCAATAAGCTTAGCAAGCTTATTAGCTTTGTCCTGTTTGGCGCTAAAATCCTCCAATGCTTGCTGTTGCACCCCAAAGTATACTTCTGAATGCTCCAGGGACTTCCGAAGTCCTTCCGCTTCTTGTCGCAGCACAGCTGATGGATGTCTTTCAGCTTGTAGTTGACACTCAAGAAACCAAACTGATTCAGACAGTGAGTTTGAATAGCCTGTGCAAGCGGTAGTGGCCAGTAACTCGAACAGTAAACCAAGACAGGACTTTGGGGTTGCCTCACTGTCTTCAAGATAGTTTTCCTTAGCTGTTTTATCACCTTTGTTGGAGACCAACAAGGATGTCTCACGATCCTGAACCTTATCTGCATTACTTCCCTTATCATTTCTTAATAAGGCACTCTTCCCCAACATTCTGTTAGCATTCTATAAGAAGAAACAAGGAGACACATAACAGGTTTTGCATGTACTAGTATATCAAACTCATTTCGGTGAACCAGTTCATTAGTAAGGTGGACAAGATTAAACTACCAAGTCTTCTATTGCCAAGTAGTACATTATAAAAGCATCAAACAAACATATATCTATGTCCTATGGTCACTGCATTGTCTTGCCAAATCAAAATAGAGACACGGTTCAAATCATATCAGTTCAAGAGAAAGCAGCACTGAAAGAATACAAAGCGTGGGAAACTAAACGGCACAACAAGATTTCAGACGGGTACCACTGGTCTACATGTACAAAAACACTATTGGCCCTATTATGATGCTAGTAATGTGCATGATATGAGAAGTCAACTGTATACACAATTGAAATTGAAATCAACAGAGCTATTTATAAGAGCAAACCTGTTAAAGAAACATGCGTAAACATACATGTTGTGCCACTGGAGTTTCCATTGGATAGTTCAATTTAAAAATAAGTTTGTATGAGTAAATACAGTTATACGAGAGCAAAGCACTATGCACGATAGCAATGGAATCTTAAATGAGAACAGTTGTTCTTCAGGTTTAAGCACTTGTTCTACATGAACAGAGTACAGTAAGACGCAAGAATATAGTACTTAAAATAAAATGAGCTCATAGACCTTACCACATTCTTGGTTCGGGACCAGTAGAGAACAAGGCGTTCCCAGTCATCATCCAGTAAATGTGTCCTAGGAGAACGTAAGGGAATTTGATGAGTTTCTTTGCCAGTGAAGTATGTTCTCTTCAGGTAATTCCGATACTGCCACCAAGCATTCTTGAAGATAGCAGAGGTATTAGCACAGGTTACCTCATCCTGAGTTTCCAAATCGGTCCTTCTCTATAGAGAAAAATGGGAAAATTTGCTGTATTATAACCATCATGGAGGTAGAATGTATGGGACAAAGCAAAGTAATTGGCATGAATAACATTACTTACACATAACTCCTGGACAAACACCTGCAACCATCATTTTCCTTCATCTTCAGTATAATATTTCCATGATGGGAAGATACGCACATAGGACTTAAAAACATCAAATGCAATAGATGCTAAACTATGAATGGCTGGTTGTGCTTCCTCCACAGGAATAGGTGTACTAACTGGTGGAGTTGGGGTTCGCCGTGGTAGTACTGGCGCTTTGGGCACTGGAGCTGCCTTACTAACTGCTCTTGTTTGGGAGCTCTGTGGTGGAGATGGTGCTGTGTCAACAGGAACTGGGTTACTATCTGCTGGAGTTGGGGTTAGATTGGGTGAAGTTGGTTCTCTGTCCATCGCAGTAGGGGTAAAATCTGCGAGTCTGGGTTATGTGTGGTAGGGCTGGTTCTCGTGCATGTACAAACGGGGTGTTATCTCCACCAAGAGGTAGGACTATTTTATTTGAAGACCGTGTTTTTACTCCGCTAGATACTGCCATCACCCGCTCCAATTCAAATGGCTGATAAACAGGAAACATAGTTGAATGTACAGACATTGTATGAGAGACAGATGCAATAGATAGTGTGGAAAAAAGAGGGCATTAAATAATTGACATGTATATTGTTTAACTAAAACGGATAGCATGACATAATTTCACATATATGATGTCTATCTAAACTAGATAGCATAGCATAACATAATTCAAAGATATGATGACTAACTAAGCAGGATCGCATGACATAATTCACATACATGTTATCTAAGTAAACATGATCGCATGATTTAATTCACATACATGATTTATATGCTAAGCGGAGGGCATTCGCATATATAATGTCTGAACTAAGAACATGGTGTTGAATATTGTGTATATGATGTCTAAACTATGCAATGCAAGACACCATATGCATGACATGAGCAATAGAACCGTGCCAAGTTAGAGCATACACCTCGGTGGGGGAATAGGACGTGTCATCTGTCTCTGAATCCATCTCTGAGGAGCTATCGGGACCCAGCAAGAGATCTGCTTCGACAGGTAGCACTATCTGCTCTGAAGGCCTTGTTTTCATTCCAGATTTTTCCATCACCCACTCAAATGGCTGATTCACAGGAAGTGTAGTTTAATGTGCAAAGATTATCGACAAATGGAAATTTAATGAAGAAAAGGACGGGCTAGATATCATTCAAATATATGATGCCTGGTTAAACAGGACGGCATTGCACATTTCACATATATTATGGCTGGCTAAAAGACATGAGACTGCATAATTCCCATATATGATATTGAAACTAAACAGGTGGCATTACAGAACATGTCTAAACTAAGCAGATGACATATATGATGTTGAAACTAGGCACTGCAAGGCAACATATGCATGATATGACTAACATCATCATGCCAAGTTAGAGCAAACACCTTGGGGGTAAATAGGAGTGGTCAGGTGCGTCTGAATTCGCCTCAAAACAGCTATCTTCCTCTGGATTACAATCTGGAGAGGGGGGGAGTTTGCCATTGAACCCACCATGGACTGATGTCTGCATGACATTGTATCGCCGCGCAAAACTCTTCTCTTTTTCTCTACATGTTCAGCATGACTGTGTACAATATCTGACATGCATACAAAAAATATAATGAGATTATGTAAGGAGAGCATGTAGAAATCTAGAGTAATGGTAACAACCAGTGGATGGATCCAAAAATAATGATAGGAGGCTGATGATTGCTTTAATTTAATAAAAAACAGATGATGATTGCTTTACTATTTGTTTCCCACCCAAGATGAACAACATAGGCATACCCTAGTTGAACCAGATATTAGACAGAGATACTATTCATTGCTGCCTCGATATGTGCCCCACAACTAATTTAGAACTCAAGTTTGAACATCAATTTGGACCTGACTTGGAGTCTAAGAGATGAACAGGACAATAAAGTAGCATGTAATATTAAGCAATGCATAACATAAGCAGAAACAAAAGAGTGCGACCTCTCTTGTGGACCCATGTACTCCTCAGGTTCATCTGCTGAGTCGATGATGGTGATGCCGTTGCGGTGGGTGCCGGCGGCAGGGAAGGAGATCTGAGGCGGCGAAAAACGGTCAGGAGTCGTGATGTCTGGTTTGGTGGATGCTTCTGTCGATGGAGCAGCTCAGGTGAGGCGGACGATGTCGCGGCAGGAGCAGGACAAACCACACAAAGTTTTCTTCGACACCTACCTGTAACTGAAGTAATTCTGTATGGGCTCATTTGGCTTGCATGATTCTAAAAACGCAGGGATAGGAGGAAAAACACCGGAATATGATAGGAATGCACATGGCAAGCACAGCATTTGTGAACACAGGATTTCTATCAACTTGGTTGTTTGGTTCACAGGAATTGGAGGAGCATAGGAATGCAAAGAAACATGGCCAAAATAAAGTGAAACCATATGAAAGCGTGTACAGTTAGAATGTTATTCTGCCACTAATGCACTTGGTCTTGTTTTCATGCATAGGATTTTGAAAAGTAGGTCCAGGTGGATGTTTTTCTCCATTCCTTTCAACGAAATGCATGAATAATTGAATAGTAGAGTGCCATAGGAAAGTTTCCTATTGCTATGTTTTTTCGTTGAACCAAAATAGCCCTAATGGATTGACATGAATGTAGAGTAATAAGTGATGCGACAAGTGTACAACCTCTTTGTCATAGCCGTGTCGACCTCAGCATCATTGGGTTGGTCGCTGAAGAAGTTGAGGCAGAGGTGGCTGTCGGAGGTGTGGAGGAAGATCTGAGGAATCTGTAGACGGCATCCAGGGCACTGCTCTGCTGTGATGGATCGTTCCGTCGTTGGAGCAGCTCCGGTGAGTCGTAAGATGTCAAGACTGAAGCAGCACAAGACAGACATCGTTAATCTCAAGTGGGATTCTAATAGCATCTCCAATAGATGATGTAAAATGCATTACCAAAAAGTGATAGATGTAAAATTTACATCACCAAAAACCACCTGACTACAACAGATGAGGTAAAAACTGTTGACTCTGAACTTAACTGTCGAAACTGAAATTTACTTTGGAATCTGAATGTTACTGTCGAAACTAAACGCAATGTTAGCAGAGAGGCACTTCACATGGGATAGTTTAGGGAGGGCCTGTAGTTCATCTTCAACCTACAACCCCCTGAGCCGCCAGCCACCACCGGCCGAACCCTGCACCGCCTCGCCGCCCCGAAACAACTCCCCACCGCCGGTCCGCCGCCGCCCCGAATCAACTCCCCACCGCCTCGCCGCCCCAAAACAACTCCCCACCATCGGTCCAACGCCGCCCCGGCCAGCCCTCTAGCCCCCCCTGCGCCAAGCTTTTTCTTCGGCGATCCCCACGCCAACTGCTACCTCTTGAGCACTGCGTTGGTTTTCCCTTGAAGAGGAAAGGTTGATGCAGTAAAGTAGCGTAAGTATTTCCCTCAAATTTTGAGAACCAAGGTTTCAATCCAGTAGGAGGCCACGCTCGAGTCCCATGCACCTACACAAACAAATAAGAACCTCGCAACCAACGCAATAAAGGGGTTGTTAATCCCTTCACGGTCACTTATGAGAGTGAAATCTGATAGAGATGATAAGATAATTTTTTTGGTATTTTTATGATAAAGATAAAATAAAGATTGCAAAGTAAAATAAATGGTCCCAGAAATAGCTTATTGTCGGGAGATTAATATGATGGAAAATAGACCCGGGGGCCATAGGTTTCACTAGTGGCTTCTCTCAAGATAGCATAAGTATTACGGTGGGTAAACGAATTACTGTCGAGAAATTGATAGAATTGAGCATAGTTATGAGAATATCTAGGTATGATCATGTATATAGGCATCACGTCCGTGACAAGTAGACCGAAACGATTCTGCATCTACTACTATTACTCCACACATCGACCGCTATCCATCATGCATCTAGAGTATTAAGTTCAAAAGAACAGAGTAACGCTTTAAGTAAGATGACATGATGTAGAGGGATAAACTCATGCAATATGATTTAAACCCCATCTTTTTTTCCTCGATGGCAACAATAGAATACGTGTCATTTCCCCTACTGTCACTGGGATCGAGCACCGCAAGATTGAACCCAAAGCTAAGCACTTCTCCCATTGCACGAAAGATCAATCTAATAGGCCAAACCAAACTGATAATTCGAAGAGACTTGCAAAGATAACCAATCATACATAAAAGAATTCAGAGAACATTCACATATTGTTCATAGATAATCTTGATCATAAACCCACAATTCATTTGATCTTGACAAACACACCGCAAAAGAAGAGTCACATCAAATAGATCTCCAAGAGACTCGAGGAGAACTTTGTATTGATATCAAAGAAGAAGCCATCTAGCTAATAACTATGGACCCGAAGGTCTGAGGTAAACTACTCACACAACATCGGAGAGGCTATGGTGTTGATGTAGAAGCCCTCCGATGATCAATGCCCCCTCCGGCAGGACGCCGGAAAAGGCCCCAAGATGGGATCTCACGGGTACAGAAGGTTGCGGCGGTGGAATTAGGTTTTCGTGGTGCTCCTCGATGGTTTGGGGGTGCGTAGGTATATATAGGAGGAAGAAGTAGGTCGGTGGAGCCACGAGGGGCCCACGAGGGTGGAGGGCGCGCCCAGGGGAGGTAGGCGCGCCCCCTACCTCGTGGCTTCCTCGTCTGTTGCTTGACGCCCACTCCAACTCCTCTGGATCACGTTTGTTCCAAAAATCACGTTCCCGAAGGTTTCATTCCGTTTGGACTCCGTTTGACATTCTTTTTCTGCGAAACACTGAAATAGGCAAAAAAACAATTTGGGCTGGGCCTCCGGTTAATAGGTTAGTCCCAAAAATAATATAAAAGTGTATAATAAAGTCCATTAAACATCCAAAACAGAATATAATATAGCATGAAACAATAAAAAATTATAGATACGTTGGAGACGTATCAAGCATCCCCAAGCTTAATTCCTGCTTGTCCTCGAGTAGGTAAATGATAAAAACAGAATTTTTGATGTGGAATGCTACTTAGAATAATTTTCAATGTAATTCTTTTATTTGTGGTATGAATATTCAGATCCGAAAGATTCAAGATAAAAGTCTAATATTGATAACACTTCAAGCATACTAACTAAGTAATTATGTCTTCTCAAAATAACATGGCCAAAGAAAGTTCATCCCTACAAGATCATATAGTTTGGTCATGCTCCATTTTCGTCACACAAGAATTTTCTCATCATGCACAACCCCGATGACAAGCCAAGCAATTGGTTCATACTTCAATAATCTCAAAAAAAAAAATCAACTTTCACGCAATATATGAGCATGAGCCATGGATATAGCTCTATGGGTGGAATAGAATATGATGATGGGGGTTATGTGGAGAAGACAAAAAAGGAGAAAGTCTCACATTGACGTGGCGAATCAACGAGCTAGGGAGATGCCCATCGATTGATGTCAATGCAAGGAGTAGGGATTGCCATGCAACGGATGCACTAGAGCTATAAATGCATGAAAGCTCACCAAAAAGAAACTAAGTGGGTGTGCATCCAACTTGCTTGCTCACGAAGACCTAGTGCATTTGAGGAAGCCCATTGTTGGAATATACAAGCCAAGTTCTATAATGAAAAATTCCCACTAGTATATGAAAGTGACAAAACAAGAGACTCTCTATCATAAAGATCATGGTGCTACTTTGAAGCACAAGTGTGGGAAAAAAGGATAGTAACATTGCCCCTTTTTATATTTTTTTTTCTTTTTGTGGCCTTTCTTTTTTTGGCCTCTCTCTTTTTTTGGGACAATGCTCTATGAATGATGATCATCACACTTCTATTTATTTACAACTCAATGATTACAACTCGATACTAGAACAAAGTATGACTCTATATGAATGCCTCCGGCGGTGTACCGGGATGGGCAATGAATCAAGAGTGACATGTATGAAAAATATGCATGGTGGCTTTGCCACAAATACGATGTCAACTACATGATCATGCAAGGCAATATGACAATGATGAAACGTGTCAAGATAAATGGAACGGTGGAAATTTGCATGGAAATATATCTCGGAATGGCTATGGAAATGCCATAATAGGTAGGTATGGTGGCTGTTTTGAGGAAGATATAAGGAGGTTTATGTGTGATAGAGCGTATCGTATCACGGGGTTTGGGTGCACCGGCGAAGTTTGCACCAACTCTCGAGGTAAGAAAGGGCAATGCACGGTACCGAAGAGGCTAGCAATGATGGAAGGGTGAGAGTGGGTATAATCCATGGACTCAACATTAGTCATAAAGAACTCACATACTTATTGCAAAAAACTACAAGTCATCAAAACCAAGCACTACGCGCATGCTCCTAGGGGGAGAGATTGGTAGGAAAAGACAATCGCTCGTCCCCGACCGCCACTCATAAGGAGGACAATCAAAGAACACCTCATGTTTCAAATTTGTTACACAACGTTTACCATATGTGCATGCTACGGGACTTGCAAACTTCAACACAAGTATTTCTCAAATTCACAACTACTCAACTAGCACAACTTTAATATTACTACCTCCATATCTCAAAACAATCATCAAGCATCAAACTTTTTACTAATCTTGGATGCCTATCATATTAGGACTAATTTCTCAATTTAAGCAAATTACCATGCTGTCCTGTAATGCTCTCAAAATGATATAAGTGAAGCATGAGAGAACAATAGTTTCTATAAAACAAAACCACCGCCGTGCTCTAAAAGATATAAGTGAAGCACTAGAGCAAAAACTATATAGCTCAAAAGGTATAAGTGAAGCGCATAGAGTATTCTAACAAATTCCGAATCATGTGTCTCTCTCTCAAAAGGTGTGTACAGCAAGGATGATTGTGGCAAACTAAAAGGCAAAGACTCAAATCATACAAGACGCTCCAAGCAAAACACTTATCATGTGGTGAATAAAAATATAGCTCCAAGTAAAGTTACCGATGGACGAAGACGAAATAGGGGATGCCTTCCGGGTCATCCCCATGCTTTGGCTTTTTGGTGTCCTTAGATTCACCTTGGGGTGCCTTGTTAATCCCCAAGCTTAGGCTCTTGCCACTCCTTGTTCTATAATCCATCAAATCTTTACCCAAAACTTGAAACTTCACAACACAAAACTTAACAAAAAATCTCGTGAGCTCCGTTAGCGAAAGAAAACAAAACACCACTTCAAGGTACTGTATTGAACTCATTCTTTATTTATATTGGTGTTAAACCTACTGTATTCCAACTTCTCTATGATTTATAAACTAGTTTACTAGCCATAGATTCATCAAAATAAGCAAACAACACGCGAAAAACAGAATCTGTCAAAAACAGAACAGTCTGTTGTAATCTGTAACTAACGCAAACTTCTGGAACTCAAAAAAATCTACCAAAATAGGACGACCTAGATATTTCGTTTATTGATCTACTGCAATTGGAATCAGTATTTTATCACGTTATGGTGATTTTTAACAATTGTTTTCGTGAACAGAAAGTTTCTGGAATTTTCAGCAAGATCAAATAACTATCATCCAAGAAGATCCTATAGGTTTAACTTGGCACAAACACTAACTAAAACACAAAAACAAATCTAACCAGAGACTAGATCAAAGATTTATTCCTAAACAGAACCAGAAAGCAAAAAACTAAAATAAAATTGGGTTGCCTCCCAACAAGCGCTATCGTTTAACGCCCTTAGCTAGGCATAAAAGCAAGGATAGATCTAGGTATTGCCATCTTTGGTTTTAGGAAAAAAAAAAAGCAAACTTGCTACCTATGGGATTAATCATTCTGTTTTGATAAAGCACATGGCTATTAATGGTAGAAGAAAGATTAAGCACGTTATGGGAATTTGCATCTAAGCTAGCCTTCATCTCTTTGATAGTTTCGTTTTGATAGGAAAGCAAAAGAGAGGTAGATTCGACCTTCTCATTCATGGGGTGCGCAAATATGGTTTTCATCTTTTCATAGGTATCTACGGCATCCCCTTCAAGAAAACCTTCTTCAAAAATGGAGTCTAAGACATGCTTAAATGACGAAGGTAAGGCAACATAAAAGCTTTTTAAGTATATTTCAATTTGATATTGGGGCACAAAGCTGGCCCGGATTCTCAGTAACCTATCCCAAGCATCTTTCAAAGACTCATCAAGTAAATAACAGAATATTCCGGGATCATCTTCATCGAAATTATTCAGATTCTCATTGATAACCCCGGTAGGTTTTTCCAAAGCATCATTATTTTTGTGCTTAGCGAGGACGGAAGGGCTATCCAAGGCATTGAAACCTAGGAAAGAACCCCTAGCCCATTTTGATTCGGCCATGGCAAAGGAAAGGCGAGCGGAAAATAGGGCAAAACGAAAAGAGAGGGCGAATAAAACGGCAAGGGTGAAGTGGGGGAGAGGAAAACAAGAGGCAAATGGCAAATAATGTAATGCAAGGGATAAGAGTTTGTGATGGGTACTTGCTATGTCTTGACTTGTGCGTAGACTCCCCGGCAACAGCGCCAGAAATGGCTAGTTGCTGGGAGTCAAATCTTGACTTCACTTGGCGCAAGCCTCCCCGGCAACGGCGCCAGAAATCCTTCTTGCTACCTCTTGAGCACTGTGTTGGGTTTCCCTTGAAGAGGAAAGGGGGATGCAGTAAAGTAGCATAAGTATTTCCCTTAGTTTTTGAGAACCAAGGTATCAATCCAGTAGGAGGCCACGCTCGAGTCCCATGCACCTACACAAACAAATAAGAACCTCGCAACCAACGCGATAAAGGGGTTGTCAATCCCTTCACGGTCACTTACGAGAGTGAGATCTGATAGAGATGATAATATAATATTTTTGGTATTTTTATGATAAAGAGAAAATAAAGATTGCAAAGTAAAATAAATGGCGCCAGAAATAGCTTGTTGTTAGGAGATTAATATGATGGAAAATAGACCCGGGGGCCATAGGTTTCACTAGTGGCTTCTCTCATCATAGCATAAGTATTACGGTGGGTAAACGAATTACTGTCGAGCAATTGATAGAATTGAGCATAGTTATGAGAATATCTAGGTATGATCATGTATATAGGCATCACGTCCGTGACAAGTAGACCGAAACGATTCTGCATCTACTACTATTACTCCACACATCGACTGCTATCCAGCATGCATCTAAAGTATTAGGTTCATAAGAACGGAGTAACGCTTTAAGCAAGATGACATGATGTAGAGGAATAAACTCATGCAATATGATATAAACCCTATCTTTTTATCCTCGATGGCAACAATACAATACATGTCGTTTCCCCTACTGTCACTGGGATCGAGCATCGCAAGATTGAACTCAAAGCTAAGCACATCTGCCATTGCACGAAAGATCAATCTAGTAGGCCAAACCAAACTGATAATTCAAAGATACTTGCAAAGATAACCAATCATACATAAAAGAATTCAGAGAAGATTCAAATATTATTCATAGATAATCTTGATCATAAACCCACAATTCATCGGATCTTGACAAACACACCGCAAAAGAAGAGTTACATCAAATAGATCTCCAAGAGAATCGAGGAGAACTTTGTATTGAGATCCAAAGAGAGAGAATAAGCCATCTAGCTAATAACTATGGACCCGAAGGTCTGAGGTAAGCTACTCACACATCATCGGAGAGGCTATGGTGTTGATGTAGAAGCCCTCCGTGATCAATGCCCCCTCCGGTAGGACGGCGGAAAAGGCCCCAAGATGGGATCTCACGGGTACAGAAGGTTGCGGCGGTGGAATTAGGTTTTCGTGGTGCTCCTCGATGGTTTAGGGGTACGTAGGTATATATAGGAGGAAGAAGTAGGTCGGTGGAGCCACGAGGGGCCCACGAGGGTGGAGGGCGCGCCCAGGGGAGGTAGGCGCACCCCCTGCCTCGTGGCTTCCTCGTCTGTTGCTTGACGTCCACTCCAAGTCCTCCGGATCACGTTTGTTCCGAAAATCACATTCCCGAAGGTTTCATTCCGTTTGGACTCCGTTTGATATTCTTTTTCTGCGAAACACTGAAATAGGCACAAAATAAGAAATTTGGGCTGGGCCTCCGGTTAATAGGTTAGTCCCAAAAATAATATAAAAGTGTATAATAAAGCCCATTAAACATCCAAAATAGAATATAATATAGCATGGAACAATAAATAATTATAGATACGTTGGAGACGTATCACCACCGCCCCTCCACCGCGCCCCCACCACCGGCGAGCAGCACCCCACCCAGAACTCTAAGATAGATAGTGGGGTACCTCTCCAGCGACCCCCCTCCCCGCTGTGGGTGGTTCTTCCTTAACTCCGGTGAGACCCCCCACCCCCTGAAAATTGACTGACCCAAAAGTCGATTTAGTCGACTGAAGTGTAGCTAAATCGGAGCAGAGCAGCAGCACAAGCGAGGGGGAGAGCAGCAGCAGCAGCGCGAGCGAGCGAGCGCGAGCGAGCGAGAGCCGGAGCAGCAGCAGCGCGAGCGACAGCCGGAGCAGCAGCAACAGATCCAGCTGGTATGGACGCCGCCGCCAAAGGGGCCTCGCACTGGGGAGAGCCGCCGTGGAGATGTCGCCCGCGGCGACGGCTTCGAGGTAGCCGCTCCATGTGGGTGTGGGATGGAGCACCGTTGGCGCCGGGAGGTCGAGCTAAGGAGAAGGTGCGATGCGATGAGTGTACAACCTCTTTGGTGGCGCCGAGTAGGCCTCGGCTTCGTCCGAGGAGTCGGCGAGGATGTTGCGGTTCTGGTGGAGCAGGTTAAGGCGGCACTGTGGGGATGGAGCAGCCGCGATAGACGAGGCGATAGTCGGAGCAGCTCCTTGGAGGTGGAGGATGGGGCGGCTGAACCGGCAGGACGACGGGATGGACGACGAATCCTCTTCCAAGGAGGCGGATGAGGGACGTCAACCTGTTGCGGTGGACGACTTCGTCGGGGAAGAGGCTCCGGCTGGGCAGCGGTGAGGTGGTGGACTGAGGAGGGTGGGGTTTCGCGGCTGGAGTGGAGAGGTTATGGCGGCCAGATTTCGAATGGCGAAAAGGTGGCAATGGGAGGGGGAACCATGACTCAGGGACGCGCTTGTCCAAAATGTAGGGTGTGTTACAAATGTACCCCCACCGATTTGAACTAGCGGCCCTTTCAGCTCAGGGTTAGAAGGGGGATTTCACGTGTCGGGATTTGGCAGCTGGAGGGAGTTTTCGCGCGCGTTGTAATTTCGGGATAGCAAGAAGCGGGTTGTGAAGGCGCCAGTTTTGGGAGCACGATATCTGAATTTTTAGGATATAACAAGGCGCGGGTTGAATTTTAGGGACAAGCCTAACGTGTAATATTGTACTTGTAGTACGTACCAAATCAATTCGCACTTCCCTCAATGAAAAAAACAAAAAATAAAACTATTCACACCACACAAAGAGAGAGTCTTGTCCCGTTTTAGTATACAAATGCTATTCAAAGCTACTCCCTCCTTCCATCTATATAGGGCCTAATGCGTTTTTTGAGGCTAAATTTGACCAACTAAATATTAGAGCAATAATATATGACATGCAAAAGCACACCGTTAAATTCGTGTGTGAAAGGAGCTTTCAATGATATAATTTTCGCATTGTGCATGTTATGTACTATTAATGTTGTCAATAGTCAAAGGCGGTCTTAAAAAACGCATTAGGCCCTATATAGATGGAAGGAGGGAGTATGGATCCATGTTATGTCCAATTAAATTTTTTCGCTGGCTGTATAATGCATGTAACCTACTCATGCCAACATTTTAGTGCATTCCAAATGTCTATACTACCGCTGCAATTCGAACTGAATTCGAATTCATTTCTCTATTTCAATAAGAATCTACAATCATGATTGTTGCCAACTTCAACCATCATTCGTGTATTACCTTAACAACACACCACATGATTACTATAGTGATAGATATGAAGTATGTGTACTATATGAACTCGAATTCAATTTTTTGAATACACTTGATGTTTATTCCAAATAATAGTACATTTGATGTACTAACTAGATATTCAATATCTAAACCATGTTCCATATGTACACCGTGTTTATCACACAAAGTATAGTGCCCCGCCCCCTACATTATGACAAGTATTTAGACCTGAGCTGCAAAAGCCACACATTAGCCCAAATTATAATCAATGTTCTATATATTATATGTAGTACTACCAAGATGCCCATGCGTTCCACGGAACATCAACATGATCAAGGGGATGCCTTATTTGCAAATATGGAGAGGGGTGTGGGTATATTTTTTCAAAATTTCCATAGTTTCCTTCCTATCCGTCAGATATAAATCGGACGGCCTATATTGCAGGATGGTAGACACACCATCATCAACAACTCTATTTTTTATAAGAGTAGAGATAAAATATATTATATGTAGTATAACATGTTCATAACCAAACCATGTGTATCACCGTTAATATATTCACACATGCGTCAGTTTAAAACACTATGATAAATTCATCAAATATCTGAATTCGCTTTTTATAATGAATTATGATCTCTATTCGTCTTTTACACCCACACAATCCTCTTATCTTTGTAGCTAGAGCTAACTTTCTCTCGTGCATGCACACGCCCGCATCCCTCTCACCCTCCCTTAGCATTCTCTAGCTCCATCGCGAAAATTCGTCATTTCACTTTAGGTCGTTCACCAACGGTGTGTGTAGGCTCCCCAGCTCCTTCTTTACGCCACACATCGATCGATATGCCTCTCTAGCCAGGTGTGCCTACCACAAACACAAGCTTCCCCTCTTCTCTTCTCACCATCCATGCCTCACTCCCACCACTCTTTTCATCGATCTCGTACTCGCACACTCCTTCCCCCTCGATATAGTATGCCTCTCGCACCACCTCATAGATGCATCCCTCTCTCTCTATCCTTCTCCCCGGACCTTATTTGCTTCTAGCACATACATGCATGTATACCGATCGATCTCCCTACATATACCTATGTCGAGTTTAACTATTTCCCCCCCACCCATTGATCGACATACCTCACAAGTTATGTCTCTCCTTTCTCTGACAAAGGATGATTGATCTTCCTATGTAGTTATGTCTGCTTACCACGGCCATATCGTCCCCCCCCCCTCATCAGTCGTGCATGCCTCCTGACCCGTCTCTCGCACGCACGTGCACAGACAGGCAGCCATCCCCTCTCTTATTGATATTGCAGGCATACCCTCCGTTTGTCTAGCAAGCCTCTCCCACCATTTGTTAGAAGAAACTCCACTACCACCCCTCCAACACTCTAGCTCTGTCTCTCTCCCAATCTTATTCCTCTCCTACACATAGGCATGGATGCCGATCGATCTCCCTTAATACACAGTGGCGTAGCTAGGGGGTGGCCAGGGTGGTCCACGGACCACCCTGGAATTTCCTATAGCTTGTATATAATGTAGTAAAAAAAATATTTCTTTGAAAATAAATAAACTTATGTAAATATTTCTATTGATGGACCACCCTGGCTTATTGGGCTGGCTACATCACTGTTAATACATAAGGTAGGCCTCTCTCCTCCTCCACAAATATACCAGCCATTGTACCCCTATAATTAATTAGGCCTCCCCCACCACACACCGATAGTCGAGCGCTGTAGGTAGGTATCCATGCCACAGAGACAAACTGCACCTGTGCCCTCTCACGTTGCAGTAGGCCAGCCACTCTATATCTTTGACATGGGCACACACAAATTCGATGGCACTCTTTATCGATCGCGCGCGCACACACACATACACACACATCATCCCTCTCTTTGATTCTATGGATACCTCAAGCCGATGATACCTCCACTCTCTTCTCGTGGATAGCCCCCTCTATATATATGATATATCCAAGACTCTATTTCACACACATTGCAAATGTTACATTTTTTGATTGAACCCCCCCCCTCCAAAAAAACACTCATGAACCCACATATCTCTCTCACACAACCCCACATAGGTGGTGTACGTACACGAAGAGAATAGGCACACGTACTCATGCTTCGTGCCCAGCCACACCCGCGCGGGCACACGGTGGAGCTCATTTTTTACGAAATGGCAGCCCACGTGCTAATTCGAATGCGTGTAGTGGTTGTTTACCTACGGAGGTCGTGTACCACGCGTGCACAAAACAAAGTTCGACTTGATGCGTTGTGCATTATTTTTAAATAAAGTTATATCGCTCAATGGCACGTACACAGAATATAAAACGATTTTTATGGAGAAAAAGGTAGTCTGCTCCACTATATACAATCGAGCCTGACTGCCTGGGTTTGTCTCTCTTCAGAGTATCTCACACAAGGCGGCGGTGGCCTCTCTCTCTCTCTCTCTCACCGTTGGTCACTGATCCGGCCGCATCCCGTTCGCCGGCGGAAAGGGAGGATGTGCATCGTTTCTCCGTTCGACGGCGCCGAGGCAGCACGTCCCGATGTGCGGTACCCACCGTTCTCTCTGACCAAGCTCCGGTGCGGTAGGGCCTACGCCACCTGCTCACTGCCGCAGTATGGGCAGACCCCCCCCTCCGCCGCTCACCTAGTTACATCCCGACGACCCCAGGTATCCCCTCCGGCCTTGCTCCACTGCCCGTCTTCCCACGTCGTTACATGTGGAAAATCTTGCATGTGGATCTTCCATAGTTCTTTGCCCAAAACGTAGCTCGTCCGGCATACTTTCCATATTGCAATCTTGTCCTCACACCGTTTTAGACAAACACAACCGTGTTGTTATCTTCCCTTATTACATGGAATATGCTTCTTTTTTGTCGGCATATGTGTCTTCAGCTCGTGTTATTGGCCAGTAATTGTTTCCTTTCTACCTCTTTTTTGCAAACAGGGCTACCATTTCACCTCGTTGCTATTGCGACCTTTTGGTGAACTGCACAAATCACTTTTTTCTTAAGAGTGTTTTGTGCAGTTGTACTAAGATATCACATGGGCAACGTCTCTACATATCAGTGCGACTGCACAAAGGGAGATTGGTTTTGCTCTATCCTCCTCATCCAACTCGGAGCCTAATCTTCTCCAACTATTTGCTTAATCTTCTCCAACTAGTTAGTCTTAAGAGAGACTACAAAGGTGAATGGCTTCTATTTGTGTGTTTATTGTTTCATTAGCAGTCCTCTATTATCGTAATCACACTTAATATCTTTGGAACAGGGACGCTCAACTCTATTTTAGTGGAACTTCACAAAATGATCGAAATGTTGCATGCACCAGACAGCTACTTTTTTTCCCAACATGCCTTGTTGATTTGGACAAAGCTGGGGGGATGTTGCTGCCAATGAAAGCATGGATCAATTTTAATTTAACACCTTCTCACAACTTTGTCTTTAGTTATGATGTAAATATTAGCTCTGATATGCTAATCATTGAGATGAAGTAGCAAGGAAGTAGTTTTTTATTGTTTTCGAAAGAGCGTCGATGGCAAGACACACGAAACAAAAGATGAAAACTCAGAGAATTGTACAATTTCATGTCGCTGGAAAATTATTTTGTATAGTACGTCAATTATGTAAATAAATGCTGGAAGCTTGATAGCATTGCCAGAAGCCTCTTCAGCATCCAGGTCCATGTGCCATACACAAAATTATACTCCTCCGTTCCTAAATATTTGTCTTTTTACAAATTTCAAATAGGCATATTTTAGAGTGTAGATTCACTCATTTTGCTTCGTATGTAGTCACTCGTTGAAATCTGGAGAAAGATAAATACCCTGGAGTTTATTTAAGAACCGAGGGAGTAGTGCACAACCGCATGGGAGACTCAGCCCGGCCGCATTAGTAGTGAGTAATCAGCAGTCAAATCATAAGCCCCATCTTTCCCACTGTAAATTGCTTGGAAGAAGCAACCATCAATGCGCTCTCCTTTGAATCCGCTCATACTACTCCATCCGTCACTGTTTATAGAGCGCGCTTCAAAAAAATCTCTGGGACCAAGGCGACTAAAGATCGGCCTGAAAAATAGCATTGGTAGTTATAGCACAACGTCTATTACTAGAGGAAATAATGCGTACACATATGCATGCAGTGCTTCCACCACTGGTACACACATGCATGCAATTAATCCACTCCGTAGTACATGTAGAGAAAATTGTGGACTTGATTGCGGTTACCACGCCCTAATTAATTGAGCATTAAACCAAATGTGTCTAAAGTCTCTCTGGTGGTGGAAATGCATTGAGAGAAATGCATTAGAATGAAGCGCGCTCTGTAAACTGTGACGGAGGGAGGAGTAGTATGAAGGTGAAAAACCAAGTACGCGTATGGCCAGTCGGTCAACACACCTCATCTTGGCATATCACTGACATGTGAGACCGGAGTGTGAGCAAACCGATCTCAATTGACGGCAAAATGGCCAACCCGCCGTTCCTTAAGAGAGACGAGGAGCGAGAACACACAGACGGGCTCGCACGGAGGCCAAGATATATTCGAGCATGGTTGATCGATATCATCATTACATCTTCGATGTTTTTTAATACTATACTATTGGGCTGCCGTTTTCCGCCCTTCTCCCGAATAAATGTGTACTTTATCAGAGATTAAAATAAAATAAGAGTACAGACGCTCCACCATGCGGTTCTAGTAGTAGTACTACTCATACTACTAAACCTTGCGCCTGGCTCTTCGCCTCTTCGTGAAGTCGAACAATGATGGTACTCCGCATGTTGGGTACTACAGTGTATGCCTCTGGCAATCTGACACCGAATGAACTGATGCATGTCCACCGCCTGGGCGAGGGCAGGTTACATTAGTCAAAAGGCATAAGCCAGCTTCACCTTGTCCTGCAAGCTTCTCCTCGTTCTGCGAGTTGACGGGACACACCAAAAAGTAGTGCTAGTCCATACTCCCTCCTTTCCGCTTAATATGGCTTAATCTTTTTTGCGGGTAAATGAGAGAGCTTCATTCAGATATAAGCATTCTTAGGACAATCAGCCAGCTCTAGGAAGCGAGGTACCCCGAAAAAAAAGGAAGCGAGGTGTTTCATCAAGCCAGCTCTTGGCCACATTCAAAGTGCAGCAAGCACGGTTCGCACAAAGATGCGCCGCAAGGTTTGCTGACCTGTTTACATGCTGAATAACAAACAAGAGGAAATATTACTGAGCGCTCCTATTTGTAACAAGATATGAGCGAGAATTAAGCGAGAATTGTGGCGAGTGCTCCATGCAATGAACTTCCATTATCACATGCGAGGACCCTCGAAGAGAACCAAATGTGTTGAAGTTGCTTTTTATCACATTTTTAAAATAAAATAAGAGTGCAGACGCTCCTCCATCCGGTTCCTAGTAGTATAGTACATACCTCTATTTTAGTAGTACTAGTACTTGTAAACTTTGCGCTTGGCTGTTCGCCTCTTCGGGAAGTCGAACAATAATAGTACTAGTATAGTGTATCCTTCTGGCAATCTGACACCGCATTAACTGTTGCATGTCCACCACCTGGGCGAGGGAGAGCTTGCCTTAGTCAAAAGTTTCTCCTTGTCCTGCGAGCAACCGCGCGCAAGCTTCTCCCATCCTGCAAGCTTCTCCTCGTTCGGCAAGTTGACGGGACACAGCAAAGTAATGCTAGTCCATACTGCCTCCTTTCTGGTTAATATGGCTTAATTTCAAACGAGATAAATACATTGTCTGTCACTGTATATTTGTAAAAATATGGTCAGTGGACTTCATAATACGCTCATTGCGCTCAATATATACATTTTCCGGTGTTTACACAGTCACTAGCTCACCCTGGCTGAGTATGTGTGTGCATGCACGTGTAGGTTGAGCACTTGAGCGTGACCGTGTGTGTTCCGTCATGTGCTCCGACATTCATGCATTAGGGCGTCGCGCGCGTTTTTGCGTCCATGTGTACATGTGACTGTTGCATGCATGAACGAGGTTGTAGTCCCTCACATTCACATGTTCATAAGTCAATGCTTTGTCAAAATGTTGCATGCAAGGTTTAATCATTCGTTGTTCACGCATGCATTCCCGATATTAATACGTTGGTAAAGTCAATTTCTTGAGGAAAACGAGCCCATGAATTGAGTACAAAGGGGACCAATAAGCCAGGACGGGGGGAGTACCAGTAGTGAACCGGAAGGAGGGTGTAGGTACTAGTAGTACATTACTACATAACAACGTGCAGTAACAAAATTCCTCTATGTGCATCATGTCTATGTGTCATCCAAGAAAATAGAGATAAGTACAAGTGAGACTCAGGAACGGTCATACACGTAGGGGGAGTACGTGTAGGGGCCACTAAGGAGCAGTCAAATGACACAGTAAGTTAGTCGGAAGAAGCAACCATCATTTCACTCTTCAATGACACATACGCAATATAAAATGGTTGATATGGAGAGAAAAAGTAAACCACTATATATACACTAGCAGGAGCCTAAGCTACAAGCCTGCTTGCTTGGGTTGCTCTCTTCACAAGCATAGAACGACGGTGGGCACACCGCTGATCACATATCCGGCCTGATCCCGCCGCTGGGGGAAGGGAACAATGTTCTGCGTAGACGCGGTCGACATCGGCGAGGGAGAAAACCCACAGTCGATGCGTCCCAATCGAGGGTCCCCGCGGTATGGGCTGATGCCGATGTCGGTGTCAAAACCGGCGGATCTCGGGTAGGGGGTCCCAAACTGTGTGTCTAAGGCGGATGGTAACAGGAGGCGGGGGACACGATGTTTACCCAGGTTCGGGCCCTCTCGATGGAGGTAATACCCTACTTCCTGCTTGATTGATCTTGATGATATGAGTATTACAAGAGTTGATCTACCATGAGATCGTAGAGGCTAAACCCTAGAAGCTAGCCTATGGTATGATTGTTGTTGTCCTACGGACTAAACCCTCCGGTTTATATAGACACCGGAGGGGGCTAGGGTTACACAGAGTCGGTTACAAGGGAGGAGATCTACATATCCGTATTGCCAAGCTTGCCTTCCGCGCCAAGAAGAGTCCCATCCGGACAGGGGACGAAGTCTTCATTCTTGTGTCTTCATAGCCCAACAGTCCGGCTAAGATATATAGTACGACCGTCCGAGGACCCCCTAATCCAGGACTCCCTCAGTAGCCCCTGAACTAGGCTTCAATGACGACGAGTCCGGTGCGCAGATTTGTCTTCAGCATTGCAAGGCGGGTTCTTCCTCCGAATACTCCATAGAAGATCTTGAACACAAGGATGGTGTCCCTGTGCAAAACATATTCCACATACCACCGTAGAGAGAATAATATTTCCACAAATCTAATCTGCTGACAACTTTTCATGACGTGACATCACACCACGGCTTGGTCATTATTCGAACCATTTTTCCCAACCAGCCTGCCACTGCACGTTTCGCGAGGCGGTTTTATTGGCACGTCTTGTCGAAGCAGAGATCGTGTTTGCCTTATTACGGGATTCTCATCAATATGGATATGGGTATCCCAAATGTGTCCGTTGGTATAACTCCTCGATTTCAGGCAAGTTTCAAACGGCCACGCGGAGGATGCTTGATATTCACTCTCTTTATAAAGAGTCCAAGGCCTGTCCTTTTCTTCTCGCATTCAATCGAACCCTTCCCCCACCTCGAGTTCCAACACCCAAGGCTCAGGCTAGGCGCTTCGGACATTCAATCATGTCCGGATCCAACCTTCAAGGTCGGTGGATGCCCTCCTCTGTCACAGAGGAGGACATTAAGAAGCTAAGAGAAGCCAGGTATCTGACCGCCGAAATCTCGCACAGGCTACCTGCTCGAGGGCAGGTCATTCCCACTCCCGAACCCGGCGAGAGCGTCATATTCGTCTCTCACTTCCTCCGAGGGCTAGGCCTTAGTCTAGATCCCTTTGTAAGGGGGCTCATGTTCTATTATGGGCTGGATTTCCATGACCTGGCCCCGGATTCCATCCTTCACATCTCGTCGTTCATCGTCGTGTGTGAGGCCTTCCTCCACGTCACCCCGCACTTCGGCTTGTGGCTCAAGCCCTTTAATGTGGAGCCGAAGACGATTAATGGGCGACACGCAGAATGCGGAGGAGCCGTAATAAGCAAGGGTGCCGATGTTCCATGGCCAAAGGCTTCCTTCCCGGAGGTATCCAGCTTATGGCAACGGGAGTGGTTTTACATCATAGCTCCCCGCGGTACTAAGTGGGTGGCCGCCCCTGCCTTTCGCTCGGGCCCCCCGCCACAACTGACGTCATGGATCAACAAGGGGCCGGACTGGGGGCCAGTAAATGATGTGCCGATATTGCAGAGTCGCATCCGAGATCTCGAGAGAGATGTCAGCCTGGTCACGGTAACGCAAGTCATGCTAGTTCGTCGAGTCCTGCCTTGCAAACGTCGACCTCTCCGTATGTGGGAGTTCAACCCAGAAGGACCGTGAGCTATTCAGCATTTCCTCGGCATGACGCTCGAAGAGATGTACAGATTGTTCTTCGGATCACAAATAAAGTGTCCGGACACCACCGAGGATGCGGGTCTGAGCTGCAATCGTCCAGATACCCAAGTAAGTAGACCTTTGGCCGAACACGTTGTCTCTCTTTTTTTATCACAACATCATTTTGAAAAGTCGCTCTTTGACCAGGACTGGGTAAAAAGGCGAAGATGATCAGGTGTTCGGCCCCCCTTCCCGAAGGCTCAGCAGATCCAGTACTGGCTAGAATGCTTGAGCTTGCGCCCTATCAAGCGCCCTCAGGGGAAGATAAAGGGGAATAGAGAGGCTGAAAGCGGGCCTCACTCATTATTCATCCAAACCGGGGGAATTAGCGCCTCCGCGAAGGAGGATAACCGGGGAGAAGAATCTGAAATTCCCTCTCCCCAGGGAAGGAAGAGGACCGCCTCTGAAAACTTGGAAACAATGGTTTCCAAACGAGGGAAGAAATCTTCGCCAGGGGGTCCTGCCCCGGAGGGTATCCTTACCGCACAGTGCCCGCAAGGGGATCAGCCCTCCACCAAGCTGTAAGTACTCCATAGTAAAAATATCCTGCTTTATATCTGAGGACAATAACCGAAGCATATGTCTTGTAGTTCGGATCGTAGCCCTTCTCGACAGAGTTCGTCTTCGGGGGATCTTCTTCCGGAGATGATGAGAGCGAAACACCTCCCCATGCCTGCCCGCCTCATGAGGCGGGCGACCCTGAGGTGTCGTCACGGAGGATTTCTCCTGATCTGCCAAGGCCAGAGGGTAACCCTTCGGTCAGCCGAAGTCCGGAGCATTCGGCTCCTAAGGAGAGCGACAGAAAGAGGCCGGGACTGTCCAGTGCACGACCCGATGCACTGAAGAATCTTCTGGAGCAAGCGGCTATCTCAGAAGCGCATCGTACGCTTAATGAGTACGGTAGTTGAGAGGATTTCATCCGCCGAAAGCGGGTTGCATGAAGCTTTTATGAGCCTGCTGAGAGGCTTTGAGGTCGCAAAGTAGTATATGTTTTTTACGGTACCGCACACGCTAGGTGTGCCCTATGCAGATAGTAGCCCCTGAGACTCTGGTTGCTGTCGAAAACGGCGGCAAACAGAGGATCATAGTCCCAGGTAATAATCATGCCACCTTCATGCGCAGGTGGCTGAAGGTCCGGTGGCTAGCCGGACTGGTGAGTTTGCCGAGCTGAAGCGGCAACTTGATGCGGCAGATGCCGACATCGTGCTTGTAAACAAGCGGCTTGATGAGGCGCAGGGTATGCGTTTTTCCGGTGATCAACACATATTAAGAGGAGCGTGATGCTAGTATCTTTAATATGTTGTGACTGCAGATGGGGCTGCCGCCGTGGAGACCCTTCGGGCGGAACTTGCCCGAGCCAAGGAACAAGCCAGGAAGAGTGATGCGGCGCTCTAAAGGCGGTCGAAGAGCTGAGAGCCGAACAGGCTGCGCATTGCCAAAGCAAGGATAAAATAGCCAAGAGGGCTGTTGAGATGAAAGATGCCGCCGACCGTTACGAGCTTCTTGAAAAGGAAAGCCGAACGAAGATGACGGACCTGGAGAAGGCCGTGGTAGCAGCCAAGGATGCCCGCTCTAAAATCAGAGTGGCGAAGGAGGAGCTACGTCAAGCCGGAGATATCGCGGCTGGGAAGCCCTTTTTGTTGCGGACGAAGTTCGGAGATCCTAAGTATGCCCCTCTTGATCAATTATGGAGTTCTGCAGACATATACGTGGATTTGGCAGCGAGTGCTGCTGATGCGGCCGAGTTTTTCAAAGATCAAAAAGATCGTGAAGTGGAAAGGCTGTTCTGGTCACAGTTCAATGTTCCAGTGCGTCCGCTGCTGTTAAATGAGCGAATGGCCGAGTGGGCCGAGATCCATAAGTTGTTCGGGCTTGCCATGAGGTCTGTTGTGGATCATCTTTGGCCGGAAGGACCAAGGCCGAATAGTTATTTTGGCTTAGTGCAACAATTCCTTGGTGTTGTGCCGCATATCGACGCTATGAAGAGGTCGGCGTGCATAGAGGGTGCGCGGATGGCTCTTGCCCGTGTAAGACATACTGGGCAAAGATGGAGGCCACCGCTATTGCAACCCAGAGTTCAGCCGTGGGCCGAGTATCGGCCGAGCACTACTTTGGAGAAGTCCTTGAAGGCGCTTGTTTGATAGAGGCTCAGTGCTCGAAGAATATTATGTTCTAGTGACATGTATCCCCATTGTAACAACAATGTTATTTGAATTATAAAGGTTGTGTTTATACTTTTGCCTGAAAGTTTTATTATGCCTCCTGTGCGGTCGTTTATGTCCTGAAAGTTTGCAGTCATCGGCTTCAGCCCCCACGCATATAATGCGTTGGTGTTCGCAAAAGCGCGTCTTCACACTTGATCCAACGTCTTGGTCGAGGTGGTAGCGCGGCGAACAAGGCAATCGGACTATATTGCTTTAACACTTTCACTTAACCATAGGAGTTTGACAGTGGGACTACTATATAGCCCCTGGTATTTCCGCGGCTATCCGAATACGGTGCGCGTACGTACATGGCCGAGAAAACCGGCCCTTCGTTAATGCGGAGGAATTCCGAAGATTCCGCTAGGTCGTCAAGTGGTTGACCAGTCTCGCGCTTTATCATGACAGTCAGTTTTCGGCTTTCTCTACTGAGGTGCTCATCCAGATGAACCAGGGCACAATCGCAGCAGTTCTCCCAGTGCCACCTTAGCCGATAGAGCGGAACATAAGGTAGCAAAACACGGGAGCCGGGCAAACCCAACATTTGACCAAAGACATGATTCGGAGCTGATGCATATAAGGCCAAACTCGCGACGCCGAACACTCCCTAAGGTATTCGGTCTTTATAACATATACCGGGCTGAGCAATGCCCTTGATAATGAACCCCGAGTGTCCAGGTACATGGAATATTCTGACGTGGTGAAATGCCAATAACGTCAGCATCCTTCTCGGTTATACTGAGTATCCGGAGGATGTGAAGCAACAAAACACAGTAAAAAAGGTTTACACAGGGTCTTAATCTAAAAAGAAACCTTTGAGCGGGTCCCCGCTGCACGTCTGCACCTGTGTCTCTGTTGTGCCGTATCCTGGAAGGGTGTAGCACGATTGTCATCTGTAAAAAAGAAGAACTTAGGTGAAAGTTGTCGTGCGAAAAATTGGTTATTCTCAATAAACCATTAAAATTCAAGATAAATAAAGTTGAGCCAAACTAATCCTTTCTACACGCGGGAAGCCCCTGGTACCGCATATGGGGGTATAATCATCAAACCAATCTCAGGTTTATCTAGGCTGTTACAGCTAGTAATGCGCCGGACTCGCCTAGCTGTGTCCGCAGTCTTGACGACCGATCATTTATTCTGGTTGGAGAGGATGTTTAGTGTTCGGCTGTTAAAGCCGCCGCACGTTCTTCCGCGCATAAGGAACGCTCAATATTTCCACTAGCTGTGATGATGCCACGTGGACCGGGCATCTTAAGCTTAAGAGAAGCGTAATGTGGTACTGCATTAAAACTAGCGAAAGTTGTTCTTCCGAGTAGTGCTTGATAGCCGCTTCGAAATGGAGCGATGTCGAAGGTTAACTTTTCACTTCGGAAGTTGTCGGGGGAACCGAATACAACCTCTAGTACTAGAGAGCCCGTACAGCGGGCCTCTGGGCCTGGTATTACCCCTTTAAAGGTAGTAGTATTTTGGCAGATTCTTGTCGGGTCTATCCCCATTTTGCGGACTGTGTCCTGATATATCAGATTAAGACTACTGCCGCCGTCCATGAGGATTTGGGTGAGATGGTATCCGTCAATAATTGGGTCTAGCACCAAGGCAGGCAATCCTCCGTGCCGGATACTTGTCAGGTGATCCCTGCGATCAAAGGTGATTGGGCGGGCCGACCAAGGGTTGAACTTGGGGGTGACGGGCTCTACGACTTATGTGTCTTGGAGTGCATGTTTGCCCTTTCTTTCTGTTACGTGAATCATGTTCACTGTTTTCACCTCTGGTGGGAATTTTTTCTGTCCCCCAGTGGTTTGCTGACGAGGCTCATCCTCGTCTTCACTTGGTGTCTCCCTCCCCTTGTGTTCGGCGTTTAGCTTGTCGGCCAGCATGAAGACCCAGCATTCTCTGTGGGTGTAATTCACAGGTTTGTCGGAGGTGCCGTGAATCTGACATAATTTGTCTAGAATGTTGTTGAGGCTGGATGGTCCATCTCTGTTGCCTTTGAAAGGCTTCTTCCGCTAACCGGGTTGAGAGCCCCTGAATCCGGCGTTTACCGCCGTGTTGGCTGGGCTGTCTTCGTTATTTCGACGCTTGCTTTTACTGCATCGTGGTTTTCCATTACCATCCCTGACTTCATATGTGCCTGGGTCGCTGGTGCTACTATGAGCCAGCCAGCTATCTTCGCCCACGCAAAAGCGGGTCATGAGGCTTGTTAGGGCTGCCATTGTCCTTGGTTTTCCTTGGCCGAGGTGTCTGGCGAGCCATTCGTCGCGACCGATGTGTTTGAAAGCTGCTAAGGCTTAGGCGTCCGGGCAGTCGACGATTTGGTTCTTCTTAGTGAGAAATCTGTTCCAAAGCTTTCGAGCTGACTCTCCAGGCTGTTGAATTATATGACTTAAATCGTCTGCGTCCGGAGGTCGGACATAAGTCCCTTGAAAGTTGGCCCTGAAAGCATCCTCAAGCTCTTCCCAACTTCCTATTGAATTTTCGGGGAGGCTCTTCAGCCAGTGCCGAGCTGGTCCTTTTAGCTTGAGGGGCAGGTATTTAATGGCGTGGAGACCATCTCCGCGAGCCATATGGATATGGAGGATGAAGTCCTCAATCCAGACCCCAGGGTCTGTTGTTCCGTCGTACGCTTCTATGTTCACGGGCTTGAATCCCTCTAGAAATTCATGATCCAGTACCTCATCGGTGAAGCATAGGGGGTGTGCGGCACCCCTGTATTTGGACGTATCGTGGCGTTCGGACTGTTGTAGTATTCGGTTTTGATTTTGTGCCGGAGCACACTTCCTAGATCCATAGATGGACCTGGTCAAACCGGATTTTTGGCGCAAGTCCTCATGTAAATCGTGTGTCGACTTATGTGTGGCCCCGTTAGCCGCCCTATCGCGGCCACGAGGTGGTCGATCCGGCTGATCGGCCGTTTTATTCTTCGGCTGTGTAGGCTCTACGGCCTCATCATCGAACTCAGGCAACAGCTTGCGCTTTGGATAGCTCTTTGTATGGCAACTACCGCCATACTTTTCTTCAGTGTCGAGCACTTTGTTCCATCTACTGTTGAGCGTATTCTGTGCAGCCTTAAGCCTTTGCTTCTGCTTCTTCAGACTCCTCGCGGTGGCGATAAGCCTTCTACGGAGGTTCTCTTGTTCCATGTGCCTTTCTGGGATGACGTGTGCATCGTCGTCCAGACTATTTTCCTCTCGGAGAGAGGTTGATGAGCTTTATCCTCGGCGTCGTCGTGTTCGGACAGCTTCTCCCTACTATGTTCGCCGATCGCTGGTTCATCCTGCTCTATCGCTGGGTCAATGTTGTCGTCTCCTCTGGAGTCGACCAGAGTGTTATTTTCTCTTGCGATGTTATCGCTCTTTTTGCCGAGGCGGGTTTTTGAGCGGCGCCTACGCCGTCGCTTTGGTTGCTTCTCGAGGGAGCTATCCTTCGCTGCATCCTTCCGTTCCTCGTCATTGTTTTCTTTGGGTGTATCCACCATGTATATATCGTGTGATGAGGTGGGTGTCCAGTGCCCTGTAGGCGGTGGTTCCTGCTCGTCTCCTGCATCGTCGTCCATGTCGGTTAAATCATCGACAGTGGCTACTAAGTGGGTGGTGGGTGGGGAGCGAATTTCTTCGTCGTCCGCATCCCTTTCTTGCCGGAGATACTTTGGCCAAGGTTCTCCTGATAAGGAGAGAGACCTTAATGAATTTAGCACATCGCCAAAAGGAGAGTGCTGAAAGATATCCGCAGAGGTAAACTCCATGATCGGTGCCCAATCAGATTCGATAGGCACGGTTGCAGGCGGCTCGGAGCCCGTGGCTGGGGACGAATCCAATGGTTTGACAACACGGCTCTCGTAAGGGGTGAAGTCAGTATTCGGCTCTATTGCCACTGAGAGTGCGGCCTCTGTGGCGGGGTCTATCCACCCGTCCTCAGATGGCGCAATTTGTTCCGGATTGAGGGCCGGAGTAGTTGCAGGTGTGATCTCCCGAACACTGTCCGACGGCAGAGTTAAGTCATGCTCGTCGTGATTGTGCGGCGCACCCGACATGGGTTCGAATCCGTCAAAGATCAAGTCTCCGCGGATGTCGGCAGTATAGTTCAAGTTTCCGAACCTGACCTGATGGCCAGGGGCGTAGCTCTCGATCTGCTCCAGATGCCCAAGCGAGTTGGCCCACAGTACGAAACCGCCGAATACGAAGATCTATCTGGGAAGGAAAACCTCACCCTGGATCGCATCATTGCCAATGATCGAAGGAGCCATCAAGCCTTACGGTGACGGCACAGTGAAACTCTCAATGAAAGCACCAATGTCGGTGTTAGAACCGGCGGATCTCGGGTAGGGGGTCCCGAACCGGCGGATGGTAACAAGAGGCGAGGGACACGATGTTTACCCAGGTTCGGGCCCTCTCGATGGAGGTAATACCCTACTTCCTGCTTGATTGATCTTGATGATATGAGTATTACAAGAGTTGATCTACCACGGGATCGTTGAGGCTAAACCCTAGAAGCTAGCCTATGGTATGATTGTTGTTGTCCTACGGACTAAACCCTCCGGTTTATATAGACACCGAAGGGGGCTAGGGTTACACAGAGTCGGTTACAAGGGAGGAGATCTACATATCTGTATTGCCAAGCTTGCCTTCCACGCCAAGGAGAGTCCCATCCGGACACGGGATGAAGTCTTCAATCTTGTGTCTTCATAGCCCAACAGTCCGGCTAAGATATATAGTCCGGCCGTCCCAGGACCCCCTAATCCAGGACTCCCTCAGCCGCGTCCAATCCGCCCTTCTAACTACAGCCCGACGTCCCAGGTAGTAGTACATCTTCCTTTTGGAGCCGGCTTGCTCCACTGCCGCAGCTCCCCACGTAGCTCCATCTCCATGTCGATCTTTCTCTACTTCTACCGGCTTCTATTTGTGATGAGTTTATGTCTCATGAACTAGTGCCAGTACTATTATTCCAATCACACTTCTTCAATATCTTTGCCATCGGGGATGCTCAGCTCGATTTTAGTGGAACTGTACAAAAGCATCATATGATCCGAGGGTGCCAGCCGTCTTTCCTTCGACAGGTTCTACCTAGCCAGGAAATTAAATCCTGTTTAGGGTTTAGGGTTTAAGTCGTAGTGACCCCATTAGTAGTTTTTCTTTTGTACACGCTCTCACAACTTTTGTCTTTAGTTGTGAAGTAAAAATTGGTTATGATCTGTGAATCATTGAGATGCATCAGCATGCATGTTAATTTTCCTTTGTATTTGATGGAATGCTGTAACGGGGCGACCTTGGAGTAGGAATGAAAATGGAGTGGAAAGTTTCCGTTTTCCCGGAGAAAATATGGAAACGGAGAGAAACCAACGTTTTGTTTCGTTGCATCGTGTCATCGAGCAAAACCAACGTTTAAATCACGTCTGTCGCGTTCGTGTCTCACCTCTCACCCTCCTCCACGGCTCCACCCCACACGGTCGCTCGACATGCCACTCACGGCAAACGGAGTATACGATAACTTTCCCGCCTGCTTGTCAATGGATCGCGCCATGGGGTACTAGCACTACTGGAAGAGATTGACTAGTTGTGGGAGGACAGCTAGCTGTAGCACGGACTCCCAAGAACTTTTTACATGCATGTTGTGGCCGGCTATTGCGACCTTTGAACGCGGAGCAGTCGCGTGCACAGGGAAGTGGCGCGGGCGACGCGCTCTCGGCCAGCGCGCCGCTTCAATGCCGGCGCCAGTGAGAGGTCGCGTCCGCTCTGGCCGGGCATGAATGCGGCACTGACCGTTTCGGGCGGGAAGCACGCGCGGGTGATGAAGAGGGTTCGGGTTGGTCAGGAGCGGGCATGGCAGCGGTCCGGATGCCCGCAAATAGAGAGATGTTGTACGTTAATATTGCTGCGTATATAATTAACAACGTAAATAATGTGCCAGTTGGACAAATATGATTGGAGATGGAGATGGAGATGGAATTTTACGTAAACACGGATATGCATGTCTATGTCTATGTGTGTGTGTGCGACGACTCTCGCGACCTGGAAGCGGGGGCTTGTTTTTTATCGTGTTTTCTTTCTTGGTCAGTTTTCGTTTCTTTTTTTCGGGAACACGCGTATTCTATTTCAAACCATAGCTATGGAGAGATTTTTTTTACTCCATTGTATATATAGCCTCTTGTTTGATAGGGTTTCTCGCGTCTCGCTCTCTCACCCTCTCCATATCAAAACAAGATGACAGTGTCCACTCTATCTCTCTCCTCACCGGTGGTCACAGATCCGGCCGAATCCCATCCGCTGCGGGAGGTGAGGAGGTGCAGCGTTGACGTTGTCGCCGTCGGCGATGGAGGAAGCCGATGCGCACCGTCCTCTCGGAGCCGGCGCTGGCGCAGACGAAGGTCCTTCGCGCCCTTGTTCGCTGCCGTCGTGTGGGCAGATCCCACCCGCCCGCCTAAGCGACATCTCGCCCACCTGAGGTATAACTTCTTGTACTGGTCCAGCTCCCCAGGTCGCTGCATGCGGGTTTTCTTCTATGCTACTACTCCCCAGCTCCACATGTATAGTAGCTAGGGTTCGTCGGCTGGTCCAACATCACCTACTGTATAGAGGAAATGCCACTCGAAAAGTTGTCCTGATTTATGCCTCGGTGGAGGTATACATGTTGTTTCGACAAAAAATACATGGTGGTTGTGTGGTCATTGTCCATATGCTACTATTGCTGCTGCTAATCTAATACTATCACTGGTTAAATGAAGAAATGCTTTTTTTCTCGGGTATCCTGGTTTAGTTCCCATCCTGTTTGTTGGTGTACTTTTCATTAATTCTTATTGACAATTCAGACGTTGTTCTTAATCTTGTACCACTGCCAAAACAAAGTAACAACACTATATCCCTTTTTTATATTTTTGCAAACAGCGATGCGTATCTCCATACCCGGGCATGTCTTCCTTAATTTTAGTGGAACTGCACAAAATTGGATGGCCATGTTTGTTCCGCCTCACTGTCCTCTGCCACGTGGTTCTTCCTTCCTCGAGCTTGATTAATGAGAAGAAACAGGACCACAGTGAGGATCTGTCGAACTTCATAGGTGCCTCACCAAAACTTGATGCCAAATGGATGATGCATCACCACGATGACCTGTCGATGCTCATAGTTGCGCCTCATGGTTGCTTCGGGTGGTGAAGCTGATTGATTTTCAATGAAAAACAAGTTGCCTTCCATCTGTGCTCTTTGCTTGATTGCATTGGAGACACAGTCGTCTTTCACGTTGGTCCAATTTTATCACACAATTGGCTATGAACCAAATGTTTCCTCGAAGAAGGATCGACGTTGGTACTAAGAGCATAAGTTTTCTATTGATTTCTAAGCCTTCTCACTACTTTGTCTTCAGCTCCCCTGTAATTTTATTTGTCCAGCTATTAACTTTCATTAAAAAAAATGGTGTGGACTAAAAAGCCGGATGGACGTAGTAGCCCTCCATTCTTATTTACTCCGCATATTAGATTTGACTGAAGTCAAACTTTGTAAAGTTTGACCAAGTTTAGGCCGAACACAACAAACCATAATTTTTGAGAGAGGGAAAACTGTACATACTCTCAAACCTTTCCGATTATTGAAATTAAAATTCTTTATTTGTACACACTCTCACACGTTTCCGATAATTTGGCACACGTGTGGTTGTTTACTTAAGGGGGGGTAGTGTACGGCACTTGAAGGACAGGAAGTGCGACCAGGACGCGTGGATCGTTTGTTCATTGGACGTAGTAGTTTTCTTCACTGGTACGATAAATAAAGAGTTTCGTTTTGTACTTACACAATTTAAAACGATTGTTATGGAGAGAATAAGAAAACCACTCCACTATATATTAGTAGTATACACGAGTACTATATGGACGCACTTTCATTGACTTAGTGCACCTGCCTTTGGTGTATGACAGGTGGGCCCGAAATGTGGCTAGCCCATCTGTCATACAGCCAAAGGCAGGTGCAGTTATGGCACCAGAGCTCAGCCGTAGTACAGTATATATGTAGTACACTATATAAGCTGGAGCCTCAGCGCTTGTTCGCTAGGGTTTGCACTCTCCACACTCTCGCCGTACTACATATATATGGAACCCATATATATATATATATATATATATATATATATATATATATATATATATACATACATACATATATATATATATACACGTTAGAGGCTCAGCGTTCCTTTGCTAGGGTTTGCTATATTCATAGTCTCTCACCCTCTTCACCAGATCTAAACAAGACTGCGTTGGCCTCTGTCTCTCTCTCCCCCCTCACAGCTGGTGAAGGAGGCGTCCGGATCCCGTCGCACCGGGAAGGGGAGGAGGTGCAGCGCTCACTCTATCGCCTTCGACGAGGGAGGCAATCCACTGCCGGCTGCGCTGTTCTCTTTCACCCAGCGCCTGTGCGGGAGGGCTACCGACCCCTTCTTCCTCGCTACCGTATGTAGTGTGGGCAGATCCGGCCTCCCGCCGCACGCAGGGGCGGACCCAGGATGAAAACTGAGACGGGGCAAACATGTATAGGGAGTTTTTTAGGGAGATGGTGTAAGAACTAATGACTAAATAATTTATAAAAACTAATGACACAACTACACAAGCATACATATAGTGCCTAAGAAGAATAAAATATCATATATTTCCTTATAATATAATTTCATCACACATAATTACGATAAGCTTGTCGCCAAAGTAAAAGTAAACTAATCATGACCTGGAAAATTGAGAAATATCAATACGCCATTTTTTAGTCTTGAATACAATTTATGGCATGCAATTTGTAAGAAGAAAACATGTAAAATTTAGTGAAAAATAATCTTGAGCGCATCACCTCATTCTGTTTCGTCCCACTCATGATTTTTTCCATGGAATTGTTTAACTATCACCTCATTAGGGATAATATCCAAAAATTTCTTCTCTACAAAGCAAAGGAAATATGTACTTCTCTTTCTTTTAGATGGATTCATAGAAAGTTAGTTCAAATCAACAAAATTCATGGGTGTTGCCAGTTGTAGATTTTGCAAAAAATATATTCTTCATTTAGCTCCCCCTATCAATGGTGTTTTGGTCGACTGGCGTCGACATAGTTGTTTTTCCTTATTTTCTCTTCATTTTTCTCTTTTATTTTTTGACCTAGTTTCCCTTTTGATAATACACACCGCCATGTCTTTTTTTTTCTTTGCCCGATCTATATGAAATCGCAGAAGCACCTTGCTTGAATTGTCAAAAAGTAAAACTCACTGATTTCTAACATGAAAATTGGATAAGAACAAAAATTAAAAAATTGGAACAGAAGATTGTAAGGATGAACTGAACCTAGGGCTAGGGCTGACCTTTGATCAATCAAAGGAACAATGAGCAAAGAACGGCCACCGGCTGGGCAGCGTGTACATACCCGGATCGGCGGTGATTACCGGAGATCGAAGGCGAGCTGGCGAGGGCGTGTCACATCTCGTTTGGCCGACTGGGCGGGAGAGACAGGCGGCGGCTCACGCGATTCACGATCGGAAGGCAATGCTTCCGTGTACGGAGTTTTGCAAAGCCTGCCTGCTGGTAGTTCGTACGTGTCCAAACCATTGGGCTGACTTGTTTCTCTTTCTCGCGTACGGGCTTTGTTTGGAAAATAACCAGAAAAAATAAACGAGTGGGGGGCAAAGAGTATGGGCTAAGTGGGGGCAGGGCCTTATACTATGGGCCTAGTATTATCGGGGGGGAAAATCGAGTGGGGGCTTTGGCCCCCACTGAGCTCAACGTGCGTCCGCCCCAGGCCGCACGCCTTGCCACATCTCGACGACCCTAAGGTATAAGTTTCTTTGAAACCGTCATTGCTCTAGCTGCATGTGGATCTTTTACGATTCTATAGTCAAATCCAGGTCTTGGCTCAAAGAGGAAAGAAGGGTGCGGTGGGGTGGAGCATGAATCTTGGACGTGGTTCAACGAGGAAAGGAGCGAGGGAAAGTAGTATAGACTGGCGATCCAGCAGCTTTGTTGGTGGAAAAGTGAAAAAGGGGGTAACCCAGTACACACATATGTAACCGATATCTTTGTTGAAAAGGGAAAGAAACTGGGGGGTCGGGTAGTTTGTGCAGGACTAGATTTGCTGCCCTCACATAGGAAAATGGTTCAAAGAGAACAAATATGGGACCAACGCAGATATGCTGCTTGGCTACATACTCTGCATCACCCATTTATATGTGTGGACGCACATGGTGCTGGCATATCCCATGTCCCATACAACTATTTTGCTGTTGTTAATCTAAGAATGTTGCTGGAAAATTGAAGCAATGCCACTGTTAAAAGTAAATTACATTCTTAACGAATGTCATTTTAAGAGAATGTCTCTGTTAATATGAATTAATGCAACCATTTTAGAAATGCTACTGTCCTACTTTGTTTTCCATCAAGATAAGTTAGATGCTTCTTTTTGTTGCAGTTTGTTTCATCCTCCTTTATTGGCCAGTAATTGTTTCCTTTTTTTCCTTTGTTAAAACAGGGATATCTATTCAACTTGTTGCTATAGCAAACTTAAACATCACACCAGCGACTTTGCTTGATTGCATTGCAACTGCACAAAACGAGATTGGATTTCCTATTCGTGCTGGCAGATTCGTAGGTGATCTTGTGTGCGTCATGATAGGTTGGTACTTGCGTTCATCCACGTGATCGTGCAGTGTGTTTTGAGATGATGGTATTGTTTTAAATAAATGTTGAATTGAAGCTATTGTATTGCTCTCTTATCCCATTAATTAGTGAACAAAAATGGTACCAACCCAGACATGATGCTTGTTTCTTTGTTACAACAAACTCTGCATCACTCCCTTTATAAGTAGATGGACGCACATGGTGTTGTTGCGCCCACTCTCCCCTGGAACTGTTTATGCTTTTTCTTAATCTAATGCCGCTGGTAAAATTAAGCAATGCCACTCTTAGAAGTAACTACTGAACTGTTTTAAGACAATTTCTCTGTTAATACGAATCTATGCAACCATTTTAGAAATGCTACTGTCCTATACTTTGTTTTCCATCAAGATAAGGTAGATGCTTCTTTTTGTGGGAGCATGTTTCATCCTCCTTTATTGGCCAGTAATTGTTTCCTTTTTGCCTCTATTAAAACGGGGATATCTATTCAACTTGTTGCTATAGCAAACTTAAATGTCACACCGGCAACTTTGCTTCATTTCAGTGCAACTGCACAAAATGAGATTGGATTTCCTATTCGTGTTGATATATTCGTATTTTATGTTGGTTGTCTCATGAAAGGTCAGTACAGGCCTTCATCCACATGATTGTGCAGTGTGCTTTGAGATGTTGTGCTACTTGTATTTGTACTGTTTTAAATAAATGTTATATTGAAGCTATTGTATTGCTGTATTTTCCCATTAAGTAGTGAACAAAAATGGGACCAACCCAGACATGATGCTTGTTGCTTTGTTACAACAAACTCTGCATCACCCCCTTTATAAGTTGACGGAAGCACATGTTGTTGTCGCGCCCACTCTCCCCTGGAACTGTTTATGCTTTTTTTTAATCTAATGCCGCTGGTAAAATTAAGCAATGCCACTCTCAGAATTAACTACTGAATCTTAGTTCAAAACTGCAACACTTGTTAGGGATTGGCGGGATTACCATTCTTGTGGCCGCATGTTTCATCCTCCTTTATTGGCCAGTAATTGATTCCTTTTTTGCCTCTATTAAAACAGGGATATCTATTCAACTTGTTGCTATTACGATATTTTGCTTCGCTACGCGAAACACTTATGTTTTAAGAGTGTTTTGTGCAGTACAACTTGAATGTCACACCGACGATTTTGCTTAATTTTGGTGGAACTGCACAAAAGGAGATCATGTATTTTCATATATGTCTTGGGATTTCTTTCAAGTCCTCCTCGCAAGTTGTTTCAAATCTTGGTCAAGAAAGGTCAGTACCGACTTTCATCCACATGATGCTGCAGTGTGCTTTGAGATGTTGTGCTACTTGTATTGGTACTGTTTTCGATAAATGTTGAATTCAAGCTATTGAACTGCTGTCTTTTACCATTAAGTGGGCAAAAATTGTTCCAACCTAGACATGATGATTGTTTCTTTGTTACAACAAAACTCTGCAGCACCCGCTTTATAAGTATATGGAAGCACATGTTGTTGTTGCGCCCACTCTCCTCTCGAACTGTTTATGCTTTTTGTTAATCTAATGCCACTGGTAAAATTAAGCAATGCCACTCTCACAATTAACTACTGAATCTTAGTTCAAAACTGCAACACTTGTTAGGGATTGGCGGGATTACCATTTTTGTGGCCGCATGTTTCATCCTCCTTTATTGGCGAGTAATTGATTCCTTTTTTGCCTCTGTTAAAACAGGGATATCTATTCAACTTGTTGCTATTACGACATTTTGCTTCGCTTAATTTTGGTGGAACTGCACAAAATGAGACCGGATTTCCATATATGTGTTGAGATCTCTTTTAGATCTTCCTCACGAGTTGTTTCAAATCTTGGTCTTGAAAGTTCAGTACCGAGTTTCCTCATAATTAACTACTGAATCTTAGTTCAAAACTACAACACTTGTTAGGGATCGGCTGGAGTACCATTTCTGTTAGGGATCGGCCGGAGTACATGTTTAAGAAATGTATTATTCACATAATGTCTCTGTTATTATATATCAGTTACAGTGTTTTACAAATGGTACTATCCTGCTTTGTAGTTCTTTCTACATGTTTAACCAAGGTATTGTTAAGATAATGTCTCTGTTAAAATGAATCAGTCGCATTGTTTTAGGAATGATACTTTTCTGCTTTGTCGTTCTTTATACATGTTGAGACAAGGCATTGTTAAGATAACGTCTCAGTTAATATGAATGAATCACATTGATTGAGAATTGCTACTCTCCTGATTTGTTTCCCATTAAGATAAGGTACATCAGTAGATGTTTTTCTTCTGGGAGTACAAGTCATCAACCGTTATTTCTCAGTAATTGTTTCCCTTATACATATTGTTGCTTATAGGGATATCAAAATTAAAGCTCAGTTTTATTTCGACTTTAATTTTAGTTGAACTGCACAAAAGGAGCCAATGTGTCTAAGGCAAACTGCTGCATTAGTGGGTCCAGTTGGTCTTACCACTTTGCAGAAAGAAGCAGTCACTGTTTGTGCTACATTACACAAGGAATGATCGAGAAGCTTTACAGAGTATTAGTAGACGCTGGTGACATGACTAGTCTGCAGAGAGCATAGGCAACTCTACAACACGTGGAGTGCACTGGGCAAAAAGTGCCCAAAGAAGTACAAGAAGCCATGAGAGGACTCCAAGTCTGTCAATGTCATTCTAAGCAACAATGATGAGGCATCTAGGTATGGTAATCTGTTTACTGTATTTTCAGTTTGTTAGTCCACCGATTGGTCGGTTGACATTGGGGCCAATATTCATGTGTGTGCTGATGTGTCTTTGTTTTCTTGCAGCTTATAAAAATGAAATCCATAGGGATGCTCAGCTTGATTTTAGTGGAACTACACAAAATGTTCAGATGGTTTGTGTCCTCCATAATACTTCATCATGCACAATACATCGAATGGTTCTCTAATCATTCGTTGTCACCTTGAGCCATCGGACTATCAGTTGACCAACTGATGACAAACCCTGCCTATTAAAAATCATAGGCATTACATATTTTGAATGGGAAGAGCTTGTAAAAGTTTAATCATTGATGTTAGCAAGAAGACATTAGTTTAATATATTGGAATTGGAAAACCTTGTCAAATTTTGCTCATTGATGTTAGCCAGAAGACATGCATTTGATATTTTTGAGTGGGACGCACTTTGCTGTGAACAACGTCAATCATTTTTCCTATTCCTGTCTTCAGTTCAGAAATATTTACTCTGCTGAGATGCATAGTCACATGAATGTTGACTTATGTAAGGTATTTTAAGAGTTTGTTCTGAATGTTGTGTATGTAATGCCAAGCCTTGTGAGTTTGATCGCAAAGTGGAACTTGGAATGCTGTGGCATGCGGCATCACGAGCTGTTCACCGTGCCTCCTGAGAATAATGCTTCATATTGTTTTGCATGTTGAGCTAATGCCTATGATTAGCATGTTATGAAGATCATTCGCTTCTGCTATTTCTGCGCTTAAGAAGTATATTGTCTTATGTTTCATTCATAGCCTATACGACAACTCGAGTAGGTTAGAGGTGAAACCATATGATCTACCGACCAACTCATCATCTTAGGCCGTGATTGGATCGTCGTTCTCCAACCAAAACCGCTTGTAAAACTGACACTTGTAAATAAAAGCAGATGGGTCTCGGGCGAAGCGCTTGGTTGGTCGATTTCGACTAGTAAAATATACACTGGTCTCTCAAATTACACGCATAACCCGCTGGTTTTACTTACAGACCTCGGGCCCTCGGTTTCAATACGCCTGTATTTTACCCGTTGTTTCCGATGATGAGTAAATTAAACTTGTATCATAATACAGGTGAGAAATAAACCAGAGCTCCCAAGCGCGGCCTTACCCTTTCATGCCGTCTCAGTCTCTCGAAGGTGCTCATAGGTGTCCGATGGTCCTGGCTTCCTGAATGAGCAGCGGGCGCTGTATCAGACCATCCATAGGGCCCGCGAGGCCCTCTCCGTCGTTGTTCGAGTTGTTGCGCTCGCCGTCGCGTCGAGGATTGTCAACATAGTCAACGAACATGAGGATTCGGGAGATGACATTGTTGCGCGCGCAATGTTTCATTGGATTTTTACGTAATACAAATTTATAGTGAAATTGTATTTAATCTGACTAGAAATTTCGGGATAAAAATATTTCAAATCCCATCAAAATGTGGGAAATTTTATTGAAGGAGCGTTTCTGGTGGACTGGTATGAAGAAGGATATTGCGGAGTATGTAGCCGTATGTGATGTATGTCAGAGAGTGAAGGCAGAACATCGGAAGCCAGCAGGATTACTGCAGCCTATGCCGATACCCGAATGGAAGTGGGACAAGCTTGGCATGGATTTCATCACCGGATTGCCCAAGACCCGATCAGGATATGATTCTATCTGGGTAGTAGTGGATCTCTTGACCAAAGTATCTCACTTTATCCCAGTGAAAACCACCTATACTAGTGCAAAGTTGGCCAAGATATATATGACCAGGATCGTATGTCTACACGGAGTTCCGAGGACCATCGTATCAGATAGAGGAACACAGTTTACTTCAAAGTTTTGGCATCAGCTGCACCAGACTTTGGGGACCAGGCTAGAGTTCAGCACCGCTTTTCACCCGCAGACAGATGGATAGACCGAGAGAGTCAATCAGATTCTGGAGGACATGTTGAGAGCTTGTGCACTAGATTATGGATCTAGTTGGGATGACAATTTTCCGTACGCGGAGTTTTCATACAACAACAGCTACCAGGCTAGTTTGAGATCGCACCTTTCGAAGCCCTGTATGGACGAAGATGCAGAACACCGTTCATGTGGGATGAAGTAGGAGACCGACAATTGTTTGGACCGGATTTGATTAAGGAGTCCGAAGAGAAGGTTAAGCTGATTCGAGACCGACCGAAGGTAGCTCAGTCCAGGCAGAAGAGTTATGCGGATTCGAAATGCAAGGAGGTAGTCTATGAGATCGGAGACACAGCATATCTTCGAGTGTGACCCCTGCGAGGAGTTAAACGTTTTGGAGCTAAGGGAAAGTTAGCCCCGAGATTTGTAGGAATGTACCGTGTTTTGGAATGCATGGGAGAGGTTGCCTACAAGTTGGAGTTACCCGAAGGACTGTCAGGAGTTCATGATGTGTTTCACGTTTCCCAGTTGAAGAAGTGCCCTGCAGAGATGGCCGATATACCGCTAAGAGATACAGTGCCCCTGGAAGCAATTCAGTTGGACAGTGATTTGACATACGAGGAGAAACTTGTCAAGATTCTTGAGTTTGCCAGCCGAGTTACTCGCAGCAAGGTTATCAAGTTTTGCAAAGTTCAGTGGAGCCACCATACCGAGGACCAAGCCACCTGGGAACGAGAGGATGAACTACGCAAAGACCACCCACACCTATTTTCTAGCTAACCCGAATCTCGAGGGCGAGATTCATCTTAAGGGGGGTAGGTTTGTAACATCCCAAATTTTCAATTGGGAATGTTATACATAGGTCATACATGCATATCATATTTTTATTGCATTTCGTTTCGCGGTCCTCGAAATTCTAAGCAACTCAAGGACCCTCAGAGAGAGTTGGGGATTTCACCGTTTTCATATTTGAAATTTTGTCAAATATTGGAACGAGGGTCATTTGTTTTAATTATTTTTCTCTCCGAAAAATATTTCATATCAAAATATACGAGAGGGGATAATATGACTTCCCCAAAATAATGAAATATTGGAGGAAAAATATTTAAAAAACAAATAAACATTTTTATTGGATTTTATTGCTATTTTATTTGAATTAGGAAAAATACGCGTTTTTCAAAAATTGCATTAGAGTCCTAAATAAATGTTACCTTGTCCGGTAGACTTTTAGAGGACGGGGATAATTTATTTCAGGAATTTTGGAGTCCGTTTAGTATTTCTTTTCTTCGTTTTTCTGCGACACCTTTTAAAAAAAATGCAACCGACTCCGGGCTGTACCCGGCCGGGACTCACCAGGCCGGCCCCTCTTCTAAGCCGCTCCAGTCGCCGCCCCAGCCCACCAACGCGGCGCCCGCAAACCCTAGCCGCCGCCCCGCCGCTCGAGTCGCCCCGCCCGCCGGAGTTGCCGCCGCGCCGCCGGACTTCCCGCCGCCGCCGACGCATTTGCCGAAGTAGCCGCCGGTTTTTTTTAAGAAACCGTTCGATTTATTTCGAACCCTAGATCTGTTCTTTTATCGGTTCATTCGTTTTTTTAGTTTAGTTATTTGGCGGACGTTCATCTGTACGTTCGTTTGAACGAACTCCGTTCACCCGTTAGTCGCAGACAGCGAACGTTCGTTCGTTAGCCTGTTCGTCAGTTTTTCTTTTTCCAGGGTTTTCCGCGATTATTTTCGATCGCGATTTCTGACCTGATTTTCGTTTTAGTTTATCTTTTCGCTCGTTTATTGGAATCAAGCGATTCCAGGGCCTAGGTCTTTGTTTTGAAGCCCTCTTTCTGTTTAACCAACTTGAACAAGATTTTGGTACTGTAAAATTTGACTTTAGTCCAGATTAGTAATCAAATCTTGTTTTTTCGTAGTTTGAGTTTCGTTGCTCCATTTGATTTGATTCTTTTTGCAAACCGGAGTTCTTCAGTTGAACTTTCTGGTTAAATCTTCTTATTTGAGTTTTACCTGTGCATCTTTGCTTGATTGCTTATGTATGTTATTGTTTGCTTGCGATAGAATTCCCGAGGTGCGAAGCGTGCTACTACGAGTCTCTAGGTTTTGCGGATCGTCAGCAAGGCAAGTAACACATTGATCATACTCTTTTCATACCCAATTTTTATGCATTAGTTACAATCCTCACACACTGCATGATTAGGATATGATTAATTTGTGGGTTTTGGGAAGTAGTTGATGAGGTAGAACCTATTGCCCTGTTTTATTGTCAAACCCTTGGGAGTTACTTCTACGTATGCTTATATTGCCATGCAATGCTCGTAGACGTGGATTTGGGTTTGAGTGTATCCATGACAGATGTGAGATTGTTAATTAATGGTTCAACTTAAGGTGGCAAGTTAAATACACATCTGGGTGGATTGTTTGTTTTGGGAACCTGGGGAATCCAGTGTTATCCTAGGAGATCCCGGGGATATACCGTGTGATCCTCCGACGGTCCGCCACCCAGGCTCAAAGGGATCGTGAGATATTTCATGCTAGAAACTTCCGTGTGCAGCCACAAGCCATTATGGGCTCTGGCATAGTTGAGTATGCTACATGACCTCTTGAAGAGGTGGACTAGCAGATGTAGGGGAGAGTAGGTGTACCAGTCCACCCGGAGTGAAGAGTTAATGTTTCTGAAAGACTGTATCTCGGTCATCCGTTTCTCAAACACCATGTAGTGTGAGAAATCCAACGGAGGAGATCGAGTCTTGTGAGGAAAAGTGCGCAAACCTCTGCAGAGTGTACAATCTAATCATGGTTAGCCGTGTCCCCGGTTATGGACATCTTGAATATCTAGTACTTGGATTATCCTATTGTATCTCATCACTCTAAATTAATTTGTTAGGTTATTAATGATTACTTTTAATTGGGATTGAGATGGGGGTACCATTCTCAATGTTTCAACCACCATGATAGTTAAATAAAATTTATTCCTTTGATGTAGCGAAATTTGGCTTTTCGCAAAAACATATAACCTTAGAGTCCACCAGCCAAATATACATGTAGTGATAGCTTAATCTGTTCATTGCTCTACTGTGTTATTTTGCCAGCATATTCCATGTGCTGACCTGTTTTTGGGCTGCAACGTATTATGTTGCAGACTTTTCAGACCACGAGTAAGGTGCGATAGGTCATTGTCATGCACTCAGCTATGCCGTGGGAGTTGATGGACTCACTTTATCTTCCAAGCCTTCCGCTATTATCTTATTTAGATGGCCTTAAGCCATATTTATTGTAATAAGTTCTCTTTTGAGACATTCGATGTAATAAGTGTGATTGCACTCTCTTATAAATCCTTCGAATATTGTGTGTGTCAGCATTACCGATCCAGGGATGACACTTATGCACAGAGATTTGACCATCTGAGGTCGGATCGCTACAGCACATACCAAGCATTTCAATAACATACACACAATATGCTCGATATGCGCAAATACAACATGGCATCACAACATAACTCTATGACTCAAAGTATTTATGCATTAGGCTCCGAGGAGCCAAGTATTACAAACATGGGTCTCATGACCCAACATACAGAGCATACAAGCAATAAGCACATGCGGAAGCTTAACTTGTCTGAGTACAGACAACTACAAATGAAAAAGGCTGAGCAGCCTAACTATCTACAAGACCCTGCCAAGTGTACAAGATCGTAGCTGAGGTAACAAGCTAAACGTCGAAGTCCACGCGAAACTACTAGTGAGACTGAAGTCTCTCTGCAAAAACATAAATTAAGAAAACGTGAGTACAAATGTACCCAGCAAGACTTACATCAGAACTATCTACATATGCATCAGTATCAACAAAGGGGGTGGTGGAGTTTAACAGCAACAAGCCAGCTTTGACTCAGTGGCTATCCTGAACTATGACTGCAAGTAACTCTTTTGAGGTGGCGCACACGAGTCCACATATTCACCAATCAATACACCACTATGGATCCACTCCCTTCTCCCTACGAGAACGCCATCCATAGCACTCACGCTTATCTTGCGCATTTTAGAGTATCCACTTTCACTTGTCTATGAACTATATAGGCAACCCAGAGGTCCTTTACCGCGGACGCGGCTATTCGAATAGATCATGTTAACCCTGCAGGGGTGTACTTCTTCACACACGCTCTCACCAGTTATCACCATTTACACGGCATGTACTCGGCAACCTTCAAGCGGAAGCCCAGCGAGGGTGTCGGCCATGACCTGATGATACTTCTCCAACGTATCTATAATTTATGAAGTATTCATGCTATTATATTATCCATCTTGGATGTTTAATGGCCTTTACTATGCACTTTTATATTATTTTTTGGACTAACCTATTAACCCAGAGCCCAGTGCCAGTTTCTGTTTTTCCCTTGTTTCAGTGTTTCACAGAAAAGGAATATCAAACGGAGTCCAAACGGAATGAAACCTTCGGGAGAGTTATTTTTGGAACAAAACCAATCCAGGGGACTTGGAGTGCACGTAAGGGAAGAACGAGGCAGGGGGCGCGCCCACCCCCCCTGGGCGCGCCCTCCACCCTCGTGGGCCCCTTGTGGCTCCCCTTACCGACTTCTTTCGCCTATATATATATCAATATACCCTAAAAACATCGAGGAACAGAATAGATCAGGAGTTCCGCAGCCGCAAGCCTTTGTAGCCACCAAAAACCAATCGGGACCCTGTTCCGGCACCCTGCCGGAGGGGGGATCCCTCACCGGTGGCCATCTTCCTCATCCTGATGCTCTCCATGACGAGGAGGGAGTAGTTCACCCTCGGGGCTGAGGGTATGTACCAGTAGCTATGTGTTTGATCTCTCTCTCTCGTGTTCTTGAGGTGACATGATCTTGATGTATCGCGAGCTTTGCTATTATAGTTGGATCTTATGATGTTTCTCCCCCTCTACTCTCTTGTAATGGATTGAGTTTTCCCTTTGAAGTTATCTTATCAGATTCAGTCTTTAAGGATTTGAGAACACTTGATGTATGTCTTGCCGTGCTTATCTGTGGTGACAATGGGATATCACGTGATCCACTTGATGTATGTTTTGGTGATCAACTTGCGGGTTCCGCCCATGAACCTATGCATAAGGGTTGGCACACATTTTCATCTTGACTCTCTGGTAGAAACTTTGGGGCACTCTTTGAAGTTCTTTGTGTTGGTTGAATAGATGAATCTGAGATTGTGTGGTGCATATCGTATAATCATGCCCACGGATACTTGAGGTGACATTGGAGTATCTAGGTGACATTAGGGTTTTGGTTGATATGTGTCTTAAGGTGTTACTCTAGTACGAACTCTATGATAGATCGATCCGAAAGAATAACTTTGAGGTGGTTTCGTACCCTACAATAATCTCTTCGTTTGTTCTCCGCTATTAGTGGCTTTGGAGTGACTCTTTGTTGCATGTTGAGGGATATTTATATGATCCAATTATGTTATTATTGTTGAGAGAACTTGCACTAGTGAAAGTATGAACCCTAGGCCTTGTTTCCTAGCATTGCAATACCGTTTGTGCTCACTTTTATCACTTGTTACCTTGCTGTTTTTATATTTTCAGATTACAAAAACCTATATCTACCATCCATATTGCACGTGTATCACCATCTCTTCGCCGAACTAGTGCACCTATACAATTTACCATTGTATTGGGTGTGTTGGGGACACAAGAGACTCTTTGTTATTTGGTTGCAGGGTTGCTTGAGAGAGACCATCTTCATCCTACGCCTCCCACGGATTGATAAACCTTAGGTCATCCACTTGAGGGAAATTTGCTACTGTCCTACAAACCTCTGCACTTGGAGGCCCAACAACGTCTACAAGAAGAAGGTTGCGTAGTAGACATCAAGCTCTTTTCTGGCGCCGTTGCCGGGGAGGTGAGTGCTTGAAGGTATATCTTTAGATCTTGCAATTGATTCTTTTAGTTTCTTGTTTTATCACTAGTTTAGTTTATAAAAGAAAACTAGAAAAAAATGGAATTGAGGGTGCCTCATATGCTTCATCTTTTTAATATCTTTCGTGAGAATGATGGAAAGGAAAATTGTGCTCAAGTGCTAGGAGAAGAAATCTATAAAATGTGTGGCACTAGATCTTTGAATGATGGGCATGATTGCAATGTTGTTAGTATGAACTCCTTGAATATCCATGGTACTAATGATGTTTGCACTAGTCATGATGAAAATATTTCTTATAAGCATGTTGATTTTTGTGGAGTGCATAGAGTTTGCAAATACATACCAAAAAGGGAAGATAGATTTTGCAAGAGGCATAAGTATTTAGAAACTAAATGGTTGCAAGAAAGGCTAGATGTTTCTGCTGAAAATTTAAATTTTCTTAGCCGTACTTGTGAACTTTGCAATGAACGTGGTCATTTAACTATCCGATGCAAATTGTTTCATGATCTAATCGTGTCCAAAAATTGTGATGACTTGATTTCCCTTGCACATCATAATGAACTTAGTTTGCTTATGGGCTATGAAGAAATGAAACGTATAACTAACTATCTTCCAGAATTTGCCCGTTATAAACTTCTTGATTTTGATCTAGAGGAAATTTATATGTATTGTGCGGTGAATTCCATTGAAAATCCTTATATTGACAATTACATAAAGAAAAGAAAGCAAATAGAAGATGAAGAGAATACTAATGAAAGGTAAGAGACTTCCCAATATCCTCCTATTATTTCTTATGATGAATCAGGTAACGAGGAGGAGCTTTCTATTCAACCAATCCCATCAATAAGGAGCTCAAAAAAGAGGGATAAACCCGCACATGATGTGAAGAAGAAAGAGAAAAAATGGAGAAGCAAAGGTAAAAACGCATCCCTCCCAAATGATGTTGCTCCTACTACTCATTGTGATAATGATAATTGCTATACTATTGGTTCTATCCATACTATTAATAATGTGAGTGATTATGCTTATGATATGAAAAGGCCCAAGCTTGGGGAAGCTATGTTTGATGAGGATGACACATTTGAGAATATATTTTCTGAAATTAATGTTTGTCCCAAGCTTGGGGATGCTACGTTTAATGAAGATGATATTTTTAGTCACCCAAGTTTTGATATGCAAATTTATAATGATGATAGCATGCCTCCTACTTATGATGATTATATTGATGAAAGTGGGTTTGGAAGAGTGTCAACTTTAGGAAGTAATGATCCCGCTATTTTGGAGGATGTTGAATCTTGTAATATTTATGAAAGTGGATTTTGAGAGGTCATGACTTTATTTAGTGATGAATCCACTATTTCGGAAGAGGTTTCAATTGATTATGATGAGAACAAAGTTGCTACTTATGATGATTATTGTGATGAAACTTATGCTATAAAGAGTAGTGATGATTATATTTATAAAACTTGTCATGATTATGATTACCCTTTTCTGAACATTACGCTTTTAATGTGGAAACAATTTATAGTATTCAAGTCTCTTATGATACTCCCACTATTCCGAATGAGAAGAATTTTGCTTATGTGGAGAGTAATAAAATTTCTATGCTTGTAGATCATGAAAAGAATGCTTTAGGTGCTGGTTATATTGTTGAATTCATTCATGATGCTACTGAAATTATTATGAGGGAGGAATATATGCTTGTAGGAATTGCAATAATATCAAGTTTCCTCTCTATGTGCTTAAAGTTTTAAAGTTATGCTTGTTTTGCCTTCCTATGCTAGTTGATTATTGTTCCCATAAGTTGTTTGCTCACAAACTCCCTATGCATAGGAAGTGGGTTAGACTTAAATGTGCTAGTCATATTCTTCATGATTCTCTCTTTATGTTTCCATTCTTATCTTTTATGTGAGCATCATTGAAATCATCATGCCTAGCTAGGGGCGTTAAACGATAGCGCTTGTTGGGAGGCAACCCAATTTTATTTTATTCCTTGCTTTTTGTTACTGTTTAGTAATAAATAATCCATCTAGCCTCTGGTTAGATGTGGTTTTATGTTTTAATTAGTGTTTGTGCCAAGTAGAACCTTTGGGGAGACTTGGGTGAAGTCTTTATAATCTTGCTGTAAAAAACAGAAACTTTAGCGCTCACGAGATTAGCTACAACTTTTTACTGGAGAGTGATATTGAGTTGATTCTTTTTGCAGATGATTACTACACAAATTCCTCAGGTCCAACAATTTATTTTAGAATTTGTGGAGTTCCAGAAGTATACGTTTGATACAGATTACTACAGACTGTTCTGTTTTTGACAGATTCTGTTTTCTAAGTGTTGTTTGCTTATTTTGATGAATCTATGAGTAGTATCGGAGGGTATGAACCATAGAGAAGTTTAAATACAGTAGATATTACACCAATATAAATAAAGAATGAGTTAATTACAGTACCTTGAAGTGGTGTTTTGTTTTCTTTCGCTAACAGAGCTTACGAGTTTTCTGTTAAGTTTTGTGTTGTGAAGTTTTCAAGTTTTGGGTAAAGATTCGATGGACTATGGAATAAGGAGTGGCAAGAGCCTAAGCTTGGGGATGCAGAAGGCACCCCAAGGTAATATTCAAGGATATCCAAGAGCCTAAGCTTGGGGATGCCCCGGATGGCATCCCCTCCTTCGTCTTCGTTCATCGGTAACTTTACTTGGAGCTATATTTTTATTCACCACATGATATGTGTTTTTCTTGGACCGTCATTTTATTTTATTTTGTTTTGCTTGCTGTTTGAATAAAATACCAAGATCTTAAATTCTTAAATGTTAGAGAGTCTTCACATAGCTACATAATTATTTAACTACTCGATGATCTTCACTTATATCTTTTTGGAGTAGTTTATCATTTACTCGTGTGCTTCACTTATATCCTATGAGTAAATGGTTGAATGAATTGAATATCATAAATCTGAAATTATATATGTTTCATATGCTTATCCCATGGGGAGTAATGACTTTACATATAATAAGTAGAGGTGGTAAATTTATTGAAGGTTAGCAAACATTGTATTGGTCACTTGAACAATTCATGAAAGAATATTGAAGGAACAGAGATTTCACATATAAATATACTATCTTGCACATCTTTTGTAATTGTGAGCACTCATTAAAATATGACATGATAAAAGGTTGATGTTGGACAAGGAAGACAACGTAATTAATGGGTTATGTTTTCTTATATCCGAAATAAAGTATATTGTCATGGATCGCCCAACCCGTTGAGCTTGCCTTTCCCCCTCATGCTAGCCAAATTCCTTGCACCAAGTAGAGATACTACTTGTGCTTCCAAACATCCCTTAAACCAGTATTGCCATGAGAGTCCACCATACCTACCTATGGATTGAGTAAGATCCTTCAAGTAAGTTGTCATCGGTGCATGCAATAAAAATCGCTCTCTAAATATGTATGATCTTTTAGTGTGGAGAAAATAAGCTTTATACGATCTTGTGATATGGAAGAAATAAAAGTGATGGACTTCATAATAAAGGTCCCTATCACAAGTGGCAATATAAAGTGACGTTCCCTCGCATTAAGATTTTGTGCATCCAACTATAAAAGCACATGGCAACCTCTTCTTCCCTCTGCTTCCCTCTGCGAAGGGCTTGTCTTTTACTTTTATGCAAGAGTCATGGTGATGTTCACCTTTCCTTTTTTTCATTTTATCCTTTGGCAAGCACCTCGTGTTGGAAAGATTCTGATATATATATCCAATTGGATGTAAGGCATCATGAACTATTATTGTTGACATTACCCTTGAGGTAAAAGGTTGGAAGGCGAATCTATAAGCCCCTATCTTTCTCTGTGTCTGATTAAAACTTTGAACGCATAAATATCGCATGAGTGTTAGCAATTGTGAAAGACTAAATGATAGTTGAGTATGTGGAGTTTGCTAAATCAAAGCTCTGACATAGACTCTTCCTGAAAATAAGATGAATTGTAATTGTTTGATGACTAATAACACGGTTTGTTAGTTTTCAAGAAAGTTTATGATCTATACTTTAACATGTGAATAGTTTGTTACTTGATCATGCAAAGTTTTATGATATGAGCTACTGTTATGACATATAATGATGCTAGAAAAGGTGATTGAAATTATCATTGATCAAACTTGTGCACCTGCTAGCATTCACACTTCATAAATTCTTTCTTTTATCATTTACCTACTCGAGGACGAGCAGGAATTAAGATTGGGGATGCTGATATGTCTCCAACGTATCTATAATTTATGAAGTATTCATGCTATTATATAATCCATCTTGGATGTTTAATGGGCTTTACTATGCACTTTTATATTATTTTTGGGACTAACCTATTAACCCAGAGCCCAGTGCCAGTTTCTGTTTTTTCCCTTGTTTCAGTGTTTCGCAGAAAAGGAATATCAAACGGAGTCCAAACGGAATGAAACCTTCAGGAGAGTTATTTTTGGAACGGAAGCAATCCAGGGGACTTGGAGTGCACGTAAGGGAAGCAACAAGGAAGGCACGAGGCAGGGGGTGCGCCCACCCCCCTGGGCGCGCCCTCCACCCTCGTGGGCCCCTCGTGGCTCCCCTTACCGACTTATTTCGCCTATATATATCAATATAACCTAAAAACATCGAGGAACAGAATAGATCGGGAGTTCCGCAGCCGCAAGCCTCTATAGCCACCAAAAACCAATCGGGACCCTGTTCCGGCACCCTGCAGAAGGGGGGATCCCTCACCGGTGGCCATCTTGATCATCTCGGCGCTCTCCATGACGAGGAAGGTGTAGTTCACCCTCGGGGCTGAGGGTATGTACCAGTACCTATGTGTTTGATCTCTCTCTCTCTCGTGTTCTTGAGGTGACATGATCTTGATGTATCGCGAGCTTTGCTATTATAGTTGGATCTTATGATGTTTCTCCCCCTCTACTCTCTCGTAATGGATTGAGTTTTCCCTTTGAAGTTATCTTATCGGATTGAGTTTTAAGGATTTGAGAACACTTGATGTATGTCTTGCCGTGCTTATCTGTGGTGACAATGGGATATCACGTGATCCACTTGATGTATGTTTTGGTGATCAACTTGCGGGTTCCGCCCATGAAACTATGCATAGGGGTTAGCACACGTTTTCGTCTTGACTCTCCGGTAGAAACTTTGGGGCACTCTTTGACGTTCTTTGTTTTGGTTGAATAGATGAATCTGAGATTGTGTGATGCATATCGTATAATCATGCCCACGGATACTTGAGGTGACATTGGAGTATCTAGGTGACATTAGGGTTTTGGTTGATATGTGTCTTAAGTTGTTATTCTAGTATGAACTCTATGATAGATCGATCCGAAAGAATAACTTTGAGGTGGTTTCGGACCCTACAATAATCTCTTCGTTTGTTCTTCGCTATTAGTGGCCTTGGAGTGACTCTTTGTTGCATGTTGAGGGATATTTATATGATCCAATTATGTTATTATTGTTGAGAGAACTTGCACTAGTGAAAGTATGAACCCTAGGCCTTGTTTCCTCGCATTGCAATACCGTTTGTGCTCGCTTTTATCGCTTGTTACCTTGCTGTTTTTATATTTTCAGATTACAAAAACCTATATCTACCATCCATATTGCACTTGTATCACCATATCTTCGCCGAACTAGTGCACCTATACAATTTACCATTGTATTGGGTGTGTTGGGGACACAAGAGACTCTTTGTTATTGGGTTGCTGGGTTGCTTGAGAGAGACCATCTTCATCCTACGCCTCCCACAGATTGATAAACCTTAGGTCATCCACTTGAGGGAAATTTGCTACTGTCCTACAAACCTCTGCACTTGGAGGCCCAACAACGTCTACAAGAAGAAGGTTGCGTAGTAGACATCAAGCTCTTTTCTGGCGCCGTTGCAGGGGAGGTGAGTGCTTGAAGGTATATCTTTAGATCTTGCAATTGAATCTTTTAGTTTCTTGTTTATCACTAGTTTAGTTTATAAAAGAAAACTAGAAAAAAAATGGAATTGAGGGTGCCTCATATGCTTCATCTTTTTAATATCTTTCGTGAGAATGATGGAGGCCCAACAACGTCTACAAGAAGAAGGTTGCGTAGTAGACATCACCTGACTAACCACACAAGTCTCTAGTCCAGGTTTATCGCCTATTCGGGTTCCATCCGCAAGGAGATCCGGTCGGGGTTTCACTCACGGCCCCAAACGATGAGAGCAGGGTTCCCGAGGCACCAAACGGGCGTCCGGGTACACCGTGCCTCGTGTCTCTACCGCATCATAGCCCACCCCTAGGGTCAGCGCTACGCATGGCCGCCAACACATATCCTACAAACACCAGAAACTAGTTGCAACTCCTGGACAGAGATCAAGGCGATTAATAAGTCGAGAGGGGCCACTACAAAAAAAAGACACATTCGTGACATTTTGGGCCGAACGAAATTTTTTTCTGTCATACATATGACACTTCTATGACGATAATTGTGACAAAACCCGGTATCATCATAGATGTGGTGGGATTCTACTTCTATGACAAAAAATCATGACAGAAAATGGGCTTTTCGTCCTGGGCGGGCCGGAGACGCAGCTGCATGACATTCTTTGGGCCGTCCATGACGGAAAAAACCGTGGTAAAAGCGAGGGGGAGAAAAATTCGGGGAGTTCCCGGTTACGGTGGGAGGTCGGGGGCCAAGCGATGCGCGTTTCTCTCGTACACGTACGCGCACGTGTGCGAGGCGTTGGCTCTAACTGAACCCGAGCGAGGCGTTGGGCTCTAACTGAACCCGAGCGATTGCACTGCAGGCTACGCGTTACTGAACCCGAGCGATCGATCGATGGCTGTTAACTGAACCCGATCGAGCGATTCCTTCGCTACTGCTGCTAACTGAAGCAGATCGATTGGATGAACAGTGAGCGTTGCGGGGGGGGGGGTTGGATGAACAGTGAGCGGTGGCGTTGCCTCCGGATGAACAGGACCCCGTGGTGTGGTGGAGGGCTGGATGAACAGTAGACGGTGGAGGGGTGCCCGTGGAGGGGTGGTTGAACAGGACCCCGTGGTGTGGAGGGCTGGATGAACAGTAGACGGTGGAGGGGTGCCCGTGGAGGGGTGGTTGAACAGTAGCCGGTGGAGTAGCGCGCGGTGGAGGCTGGATGAACAGGAGCCCGTGGAGGCTGGAGGAGGTCGACGGTAGCCCGTGGAGGCCGGAGGAGGTCGACGGTGGAGATGAACAGTATCCCGTGGAGTCCCGTTTTGCGGTACGCCACACCCCTCCTGATGAACAGGACCCCCGTTTCGACCATAGGAGGTCCGTTTCGTCCGTTTTGCGGTACGCCACACCCCTCCCGATCAACAGGACCCCCGTTTCGACCGTAGGAGGTCTGTTTCGTCCGTTTTGCGGTACGCCACACCCCTCCCGTTCAACAGGACCCCCGTTCTGAATGTAGCAGGTCTGTTTCCTCCGTTTTGCGGTACGCCACACCCCTCCCGATCAACAGGACCCCCGTTTCGACCGTAGGAGGTCCGTTTCCTCCGTTTTGCGGTATGCCACACTCCTCCCGATCAACAGGACCCCCGTTTCGACCGTAGGAGGTCCATTTCCTCCGTTTTGGGGTATGCCACACCCCTCCCCATGAACACGACGCATTCCGTTGCCTCCCCATGAACACAACGCATTCCGTTGCCTCCCCATGAACACGACGACGACGCTGTTTCTCCGTTCCGACCCAGCCATGTACACGAGCCCTCGCCGTACGTCTGCGCGAGTTGGCGTTCGAGACCCTGCCCGTATGTACGTACGTGGCCGTATTTTCTTTCTTGCACCCTGGCCGCTGTACGTACGTGTACATGCTACGTGCGCGCCTCTACTACGACACATGCGCGCCTCTACATCGACCAGTATATATGTACGTACACATTCGCGACCAGAATGACAACACTACGTACGCTTCGACCAGGTGGGTCCCGACTGTCAGGCACTTCCTTGCCTGCGAAGATGTAGCTGGTGGGTCCCAGCAATCAGGGGGGCGAATCGTTTTGGTTTTTTCTTTGCCCGGACGCACTTCCTTGCGTGCAAAGATGTAGCTGGTGGGTCCCAGCAGTCAGGAGGGCGAATCGTTTTTTTTTTGCCCGGACGCACTTCCTTGCGTGCGAAGGTGTAGCTGGTGGGTCCCAGCAGTCAGGGGGAAACGTTTTTTTTGCGAAATACGGTGTCCCGTCCGGTGGGTCCCTGCTGTTAGGTGGAGGAATCATTATTTTCCGCGTAATAAGGAGGCACTTTCTTGCTGCCGCCGTGGACCCAGCTGTCAGCCTCTCCACGTACAGTCCACGTCCGATGGAAGTCGTTCCTTGACCATGTTGACCACGCCGCGCCGAGAGCACCAGGGCGGTGGACGACGGTGAGGCCTAGGAAGGGGACGACGCGGAGCCGGTGAAGACGCGGCAGTGGATGCCCATGCGGAGAGGACTATGAGGGTTCACTCGTTCGGCTGCGGGGTGAGGCTGCCGTCGCCGCAGGGCCTGGCCAGCGGTGGGAATAGTAGGGGGTGGTGAGGCCTCCGCGGCAGCACAGCCAGCCACGGGAGGCAGGAGCAGGCGGCACGACCGGCGCTGCTTTGGGCGGCTGGAGCAAGAAGACCAGAGGTTGAAGAAGCACTACGGCCGTTGGATGGACATCGTACGATCACTGGAGCTAGAATCGTTCATATTGACTAAGTTGACAAAGCCCTCCGTCCCCGTCAACTTAGTAGGCCCACAAGTCAGCCTCCCACCAAGGTGGGTCCCAGCTAGCAGGGGGAGTATTCAATTTTTTGTGCGTAATAAGGAGGCACTTCCGATGGGTCCGAGCTGACAGCGGGGGGGGGACTTTTTTTCGCGAAATACGGTGGCCCGTCCGGTGGGTCCCAACAGTCAGGGGGGAAACGTTTTTTCGCGAAATAAGGTGGCCCGTCCGGTGGGTCCCCGCTATCAGGTGGAGGAATAATTATTTTGCGCGTAATAAGGAGGCACTTCCTTGCGGCCGCCGTGGACCCAGCTGTCAGCCTCTCCACGTACAGTACTCTTCCGATGGAAGTCAGTCGTTGACCATGTTGACCACACCGCTCCGAGAGCACCAGGGCGATGGACGACGGCGAGGCCTAGGAAGGGGACGACGCGGAGCCGGGGAAGACGCAGCAGTGGAAGCTCGCGCGGAGAGGAGTACGAGGGTTCACTGGTTCGGCTGCGGTGTGAGGCTGCCGTCGCCGCAGAATAACAGGGGGTGTGGGTGAGTGGAGGGATGGCCTGGCCAGCGGTGGGAGTAGTATGGGGGCGGTGAGGCCTCCGCGGCAGCACAGCCGGCCACGGGAGGCAGGAGCAGGCGGCACGACCGGCGCTGCTTTGGGCGGCTGGACCAAGAAGACCAGAGGTTGAAGAAGCACTACGGCCGTTGGATGGACATCGTACGGTCACTGAAGCTAGAATCGTTTATATTGACTAAGTTGACAAAGCCCTTGGTACGCTCCAACTTAGTAGGCCCACAGGTCAGCCTCCGAAACGGTGCGCCCCAGATGTCAGGGGGAGGAATCATTTTTTGGGCGGCCGAAGCTAAGAATATCCGAGATTGAAGAAGAAGCACGACATCCGTTGGATAGACATCCAACGGCCACTGCTGCTAGAACCGTGTGTTGACTATAATAAGTTGACAAAGCCTTGCATACGCGTCAACTTATTTTTTTAGGGGACGCGTCACTTAGTAGGCCCACAAGTGTGTGGCAGAGAACTTATAGCCCATTTGCGTTTTGTAAGAATGTACAGCCCATTTTTGAATTCTAATGGAATTTACAACAGCCCATTTACAGTTTGTTAAAAGTACAGCCCATTTTCTAGCTAGGACAACGATTAATAATTTCAACCAACCGTTGAAGACAGAATTCAATAAAATTTCCCACATTTTGATGGGATCCGAAATATTTTTATCCCGAAATTTCTAGTCAGATTAAATATAAATTTGTATTACGTAAAAATCCAACGAAACATTGCGCGCGCAACAATGAAAATTTAAGATTTTCAAAATCCATAAATAATATTTTATAAACTAATTTCGTGTTTGGTGCATTTTTTATAGTTACTGCCCAGTTTTTATAATTACATCCCATTTATTATTTTTTAAAGCCCATTTTCCTGTTAAGCCTAATGCATCCCTCCTAGGAAAGATTTGCAGCCCAGCGGGGCGGAGAATAACAAGTTGACCTTGCCTGGGTATTCCTCAAAAAGACGTATAGCTGGGCTAGCCATTTTCATCTTGAAAAAATTAGTATCTGGGCTGGATATCTGGCCTGGGCTAGACGGGCCACAGCCCGCCCAGTTAATACCCTGCTCTCCTCTGAACAACAACGAAATCATCGCCAAGAAAAACTCTGCAGTGCTCACGCCTCAAAAACACAAATACTGCTCGAGCTGCTTGGTCCCAGCTGTCGGCCGCACCTTGTGCAATTCTCTCGTTTATATTGACTACATAGGTTGACAATGGTGTGGGACCGTGATGTCAGGAAACCAGGAGAAAGCAAAAAAATATAGTTGTACATAATAAGGAGGCACTTGCGTACGTACGGCTATGGCCCTAGTGGGTCCCTAGTGTCATCCAGTCAAAATAAAGTCATCTCCTGAATCCTCATGCTCGTTGACGATGTTAACAATGCTCGGCGCCACGGCGAGCGCAACAACTCGAAGGACAACGGAGAGGGCCTCGCGGGCCCTACGGATGGTCTGATATAGCGCCCGCTGCTCATTCAGGAAGCCAGGATCATCGGACACCTATGAGCACCTTCGAGAAACTGAGACGGCATGAAACGGTAAGGCCGCGCTTGGGAGGTCTGGTTTATTTCAAACCTGTATTAACATACAAGTGTAATTTACTCGTCATCGGAAACAACGCGTAAAATACAGGCATAATGAAACCGAGAGCCCGAGGTCTGTAAGTAAAACCGGCGGGTTACGCGTGTAATTTGAGAGACCAGTGTATATTTTACGAGCACTGCTATATGGACGACATTACCAGACGATACATGCACGACGTGCGTATCATGCCATCCATGGGCAAGGCTGAAACAATAGCTAACGGCTGGATTAGCAATCGTCCGAGTGTCGTTCAGCGTTTTTATCGTGTGTGAAGTACTTCCGATATTTTACTAGTCGAAATCGACCAACCAAGCGCCTTCGCCCGAGACCATCTGCTTTAATTTACAAGCGTCAGTTTTGCAAGCGGTTTTGGTTGGAAAACGACGATCCAATCACGGCCTAATATCATGAGTTGGTCGGAAGTTAATATGGTTTCACGTCTAACCTACCCGACTTGTCGTATAGGCTATGAATGAAACATCAGACGATGAACTTCTTAAGCACGGAAACAACAGAAGAGGATGATCTTCTTAACAAGCAAATCACTGGCATTAGATCGACATGCAAAACAATACGAAGCATTATTCTCAGGAGGCACGGTGAACAGCTCGTGATGCCGCAATCAAACACAAGGCCTGGCATTACATAGACAATATTCAGAACAAACTCTTAACACAAGAATATCTCAGCAGAGTAACTATTTACTTCTAAACTGAACACAGGAATAGGAAAAAACACTCGACGCTTCTCACAGCAAGGGCGTCCCACTCAAAAATATCAAATGCATGTCTTCTGGCTAACATCAATGAGCAAATTTTGACAAGGTTTTCCAATTCCAGTATATTAAACTAACGTCTTCTTGCTAACATCAATGATTAAACTTTGACAAGCTTTTCCCATTCAAAATATGTAATGCCTATGATCGTGGAGTCCTGTCGTAGCTTCTTGTACTTGTTTGGGCACTTTTTGCCCAGGGCACTCCACGTGTTGTTAAATTGCCAATGGTCTCTGCAGACTAGTCATGTCACCGGTGTCTAATAATACTCTGTAAAGCTTCTCGGTCATTCCTTCTGTAATGTAGCGCAAACAGTGACTGCTTCTTTCTGCAAAGTGGAACGACCAACTGGACCCAGTAATGCAGCAGTTTGCCTTGGACACATTGGCTCCTTTTGTGCAGTTCAACTAAAATCGAAGTCGGAATAAAACCGAGCTTTAATTTTGATATTCCTGTAAGCAACAATAGGTATAAGGGAAACAATTACTGAGAAAAAACGGTTGATGACTTGTACTCCCAGAAGAAAAGCATCTACTGATCTACTTTATCTTAAATGGGAAACAAAGCAGGAGAGTAGCAATTCTCCATTAGTGTGATTCATTCATATTGACTGAGACATTATCTTAACAATGCCTTGTTTCAACATGTATAAAGAACGACAAAGCAGAAAAGTACCATTCCTAAAACAATGCAACTGATTCATTTTAACAGAGACATTATCTTAACAATACCTTGTTCAAACATGTAGAAAGAACTACAGAGCAGGATAGTACCATTCCTAACAAGTGTTGCAGTTTTGAACTAAGATTCAGTAGTTAATTAATTCTGAGAGTGGCATTGCTTAATTTTACCAGCGGCATTAGATTAACGAAAAGCATAAACAGTTCCAGGGGAGAGTGGGCGCAATAACAGTATGTGCTTCCATCTACTTATAAAGGGGGTGACGCAGAGTTTGTTGTAACAAAGCAACAAGCATCATGTCTGGGTTGGTCCCATTTTTGTTCACTACTTAATGGGAAAAGACAGCAATACAATAGCTTCAATTCAATATTTATTTAAAACAGTACCAATACAAGTAGCACAACATCTCAAAGCACACTGCACAATCATGTGGATGAAGGCCTGTACTGACCTTTCATGAGACGGACAAGATAAAATACGAATCTGCCAACACGAATAGGAAATCCAATCTCGTTTTGTGCAGTTGCACTGAAATCAAGCAAAGTGTTTCGCGTAGCGAAGCAAAATGTCGCAATAGCAACAAGTTGACTAGATATCCCTGTTTAAACAGAGGCAAAAAAGGAATCAATTACTGGCTAATAAAGGAGGATGAAACATGCGGCCACAAAAATGGTAATCCCGCCAATCCCTAACAAGTGTTGCAGTTTTGAAATAAGATTCAGTAGTTAATTCTGAGAGTGGCATCAATTACTGGCTTATAAAGGGGGTGATGCTGAATTTGTTGTAACAAAGCAACAAGCATCATGTCTGGGTTGGTCCCATTTTTGTTAACTACTTAATGGGAAAAGACAGCAATACAATAGCTTCAATTCAACATTTATTTAAAACAGTACCAAAACAAGTAGCACAACATCTCAAAGCACACTGCACATCATGTGGTTGAGACCAAGATTTGAAAACAACTCGCCACGAAGACTGGAAACAAATCTCGATCTCCTTTTGTGCAGTTCCACCAAAATTAAACAAAGTCACCGGTGTGACATTCAAGTTGAACTGCACAAAACACTCTTAAAACATAAGTGTTTCGAGTAGCGAAGCAAAATGTCGCAATAGCAACAAGTTGAATCGATAGCCCTGTTTTAACAGAGGCAAAAAAGGAAACAATTACTTGCCGATAAAGGAGGATGAAACAAACGGTGACAGAAAGAAGCATCTAACTTATCTTGGATGGAAAACAAAGTAGGACAGTAGCATTTCTAAAACGGTTGCATTGATTCATATTAACAGAGACATTCTCTTGAAACAACATCCGTTAAAAAATGTAATTTACTTTTAACAGTGGCATTGCTTCAATTTTCCGGCGGCATTCTTAGATTAACAACAGCAAAATAGCTGTATGGGACATGCCAGCACCATGTGCGTCCACACGTATAAATGGGTGATGCAGAGTATGTAGCCAAGCAGCATATATGCGCTGGTCCCATATTTGTTCTCTTTGAACCTTCTTCCTATGTGAGGGCAGCAAATCTAGTCCTGCACAAACTACCCGACCCCCTAGTTTCTTTCCCTTTTCAACAAAGAGATCGGTTCCTTACAGATGTGTGTACTGGGTTACCCCCTTTTTCCCTTTTCGACCTACAAAGCAGCTGGATAGCCAGTCTATACTACTTTTCGCCCCTCCTTTCCTCAGTGAACCACGTCCTAGATTCTTGCTCCAGCCCACCGCACCCTTCTTTCCTCTTTGAACCAAGACCTAGATTCGACTACAGATCGAAAAAGATCCACATGCAGCTAGAGCAACGACGGTTTCAAAGAAACTTATACCTTAGGGTCATCGGGATGTGGCAAGGCGTGCGGCGGGAGGCCGGATCTGCCCACACAATGTACGGCAGCGAGGAAGAAGGGGTCGGTGGCCCTCCCACACAGGCGCTGAGTGAAAGAGAACAGCGCAGCCGGCAGTGGATTGCCTCCCTCGCCGAAGGCGATAGAGTGAACGCTGCACCTCCTCCCCTTCCCGGTGCGACGGGATACGGACGCCTCCTTCACCAGCTGTGAGGGGGAGAGAGAGAGAAGAGGCCAACGCAGTCTTGTTTAGATATGGTGAAGAGAGAGGGAGAGACTGTGAATACAGCAAACACTAGCAAATGAACGCTTAGCCTCCAGCGTGTAACATACATGGAGAGGGTGAGAGAGCGAGACGCGGGAAACTCTATCAAACAAGAGGCTATAATGCAGTAAAAAAAATCTCCATAGTAGTGGTTTTAAATATAATACGCTCGTTCCTGGAAAAAAGAAATGAAAACTCGCGGACAATTTTTTAAGGGTCTGTCTAGGACACATCTAGATGTGACATAGTTATGTCACATCTAAGTTGATGTCCACTCTGTTTGTGGTCTATTATTTTTCCTAGTTTTTTTGTTTCTTGTTGCTACATTATATACTTGTGGGAGCTTAGATGTGATATCCTTAAATAACATCTAGATGTGAATTAGACAAACTGATTTTCTAACGTACCAAGAAAGAAAACTCGATCAAAAACACGCCCCCGCTTCCAGGTCGTGAGAGTCGTCGCGCACACACACATAGAAATAGACATGCATATCCGTGTTTACGTAAAATTCCATCTCCATCTCCATCTCCAATCATATTTGTCCAACTGGCACATTATTTACGTTGTTAATTATACACGCAGCAATATTAACGTACATCATCTCTTGTTTGCGCACGTCCGGACCGCTGCCACGGCCGGTCCTGACCAACCCGAACCCTCTTCATCACTCGCGCGTGCTTCCCGCCCGAAACGGTCAGTGCCGCTTTCATGCCCGGCCAGAGCGGACGCGACCTCTCACTGGCGCCGGCATTGAAGCGGCGCGCTGGCCGAGAGAGTGTCACCCGCGCCGCTTTCGGGTGCACGCGGCTGCTCCGCGTTCAACGGTCGCAATAGCCGGCTACAACATGCATGTAAAAAGTTCTTGGGAGTCCGTGCTACAGCTAGTTGTCCTCCCCCAACTCGTCAATCTCTTCCAGTAGTGCTAGTACTCCATGGCGCGATCCATCGACAAGCAGGCGGGAAAGTTATTGTATACTCGGTTTGCGGTGAGTGGCATGCCGAGCGACCATGTGGGGTCGAGCCGTGGAGGAGGGTGAGACACGAACACGACAGACGTGATTTAAACGTTGGTTTTGCTCGATGGCGCGATCCAACGAAATGAAACGTTGGTTTCTCTCCGCTTCCATTTTTTCTCCAGAAAAACGGAAACTTTCCACTCCATTTTCATTCCTATTCCAAGGTGGCCCCGTTACAACATTCCATCAAATACAAAGGAAAACTAACACGCATGCTGATGCATCTCAATGATTCACAGATGATAGCCAATATTTACTTCACAACTAAAGAAAAAAGTTGTGAGAGCGTGTACGAAAGAAAAACTACTGATGGGGTCACTATGACTAGAAGTGTGATTAGAATAATAGTACTGGCACTAGTTCATGAGACATAAACTCATCACAAGTAGAAGCCGGTAGAAGTAGAGAAAGATCGACATGGAGGTGGAGCTACTGCAGTGGAGCAAGCCGGCTCCAAAAGGAAGATGGACTACCTGGGACGTCGGGCTGTAGCTAGAAGGGCAGTTGGGACGCAGCATCGGCCCATACCGCGGTGACCCCCGATTGGGACGCACCGACTGTGGGTTTTCTCCCTCGCCAATGTCGACCGCGTCTACGCAGAACATTGTTCCCTTCCCCCAGCTGCGGGATCAGGCCCGTCGTTCTATGCTTATGAAGAGAGCAACCTAAGCAGGCAGGCTTGTAGCTTAGGCTCCTGCTAGTGTATATATAGTGGTTTTCTTTTTCTCTCCATATCAACCATTTTATATTGCGTACGTGTCATTCAAGAGTGAAATGATGGTTGCTTCTTCCAACTAACTTACTGTGTGATTTGACTGCTCCTTAGTGGCCCCTACACATACCCCCCCCCCCCTACGTGTATGCAACAGTCACACGTACACATGGACGCAAAAACGCGCGTGACGCCCTAATGCATGCATGTCCGAGCACACGACGGAACACACACGGTCACGCTCAAGTGCTCAACCTACACCTGCATGCACACACATACTCAGTCAGGGTGAGCTAGTGACCGTATAAACACCGGAAAATATATATATTGAGCGCAATGAGCGTATTATGAAGTCCACTGACCGTATTTTTACAAATATATAATGACAGATAGTGTATTTATCTCGTTTGAAATTAAGCCATATTAACCGGAGAGGAGGCAGTATGGACTAGCATTACTTTGTTGTGTCCCGTCAACTTGCCGAACGAGGAGAAGGTTGCAAGACGGGAGAAGCTTGCGCGCGGTGGCTCGCAGGACAAGGAGAAAATTTTGACTAATGCAAGCTCTCCCTCGCTCAGGCGGTGGACGTGCAACAGTTAATTCGGTGTCAGATTGCCAGAAGCATACACTATACTACTAGTGCTATTATTGTTTGACTTCCCGAATAGGCGAACAGCCAAGCGCAAAGTTTACTAGTACTACTACTATAGTCTATAAAGGTATGTACTATACTAGTACTAGGAACCGGATGGAGGAGCATCTGCACTCTTATTATAATTTTAAAATGTGATGAAGCAATCTTCAACACATTTGGTTCTCTTCGAGGGTTCTCGCATGTGATAATGGAAGTTGATTGCATGGAACACTCGCCACAATTCTCGCTTAATTCTGGCTCATATCCTGTTACAAATAGTAGCGCTCGGTAATATTTCCTCTTTTTTTGTTATTCAGCATGTAAACAGGTCAGCAAACCTTGCGGCGCATCTTCGTGCGAACCGTGCTTGCTGCACTTTGAATGTGGCCGAGAGCTGGCTTGATGAAACACCTCGCTTCCTACTTCTTTTTTTGCAGGGTACCTCGCTTCCTAGTGACCAGTGTCTTGGCTGATCGTCCTAAGAATGCTTATATGAATAAAGCTCTCTCATTTACCCGCAAAAAAGATTAAGCCATATTAACCGGAAAGGAGGGAGTATGGACTAGCACTACTTTTTGGTGTGTCCCGTCAACTCGCAGAACGAGGAGAAGCTTGCAGGACAAGGTGAAGCTCGCTTACGCCTTTTGACTAATGCAACCTACCCTCGGTGGACATGCATCAGTCCATTCGGTGTCAGATTGTCAGAGGCATACATTGTAGTACCCAACATGCGGAGTACCATCATTGTTCGACTTCACGAAGAGACGAAGAGCCAAGCGCAGTAGTACGAGTAGTACTACTACTAGAACCGCATGGTGGAGCATCTGTACTCTTATTTTTTTATCTCTGATAAAGTACACGTTTATTCCGGAGAAGGGCGGAAAACGGCAGCCCAACATGTAATGAATGATATCGATCAACCAACCATGCTTGAATATACCTTGGCCTCCGTGCGAGCCCGTCTGTGTGTTCTCGCTCCTCGTCTCTCTCAAGGAACGGCGGGTTGGCTCTTTGCCGTCAATTGAGATCGGTTTCCTCACACTCCTGTCCCACATGTCAGTGATATGCCAAGAGAAGGTGCGTTCACCGACTGGCCATACTCGTACTTGGTTTTGCACCTTCATACTACTCCCTCCGTCACAGTTTACAGGGCGCGCTTCATTATGATGCATTTCTCTCAATGCATTTCCACCACCAGAGAGACTTTAGACGCGTTTGGTTTAATGCTCAATTAATTAGGGTGTGGTAACCGCAATCAAGTCCACAATTTTCTCTCCATGTACTGTACTACTACGGAGTGGAGTAAGTGCATGCATGTGTGTACCCGGGGTGGAAGCACTGCATGCATGTGTGTACGCATTATTCCCTCTAGTAATAGACGCCGTGCTATAACTACCAATGCTATTTTTCAGGCCGATCGCTAGTCGCCTTGGTCGCACAGTTTTTTTTCTTTTTTCTGAAGCGCGTTGTATAAACAGTGACGGATGGAGTAGTATGAGCGGATTCAAAGAAGAGCGTATTGATGGTTGCTTCTTCAGAGCAACTTACAGTGGGAAAGGTGGGGCTTATGATTTGACTGCGCATTACTCACTATTAATGCGGCGCAACGACCGGGCTGAGTCTCCCATGCGGTTGTGCACTACCCCCTCGGTTCTTAAATATACTCTGGAGTATTTGTCTTTCTAGAGATTTCAACGAGTGACTACTCAAATATTTGTCTTTTTAGAGATTTCAAATGGACTGGCACATACGGATGTATATAGACATATTTTAGAGTGTAGATTCACTCATTTTGCTCCGTATGTAGTCACTTGTTGAAATCTCTAGAAAGACGAATAGAATATTTAGGAACGGAGGGAGTACACATACGAAGCAAAATGAGTGAATCTACACTCTAAAATATGCCCGTTTGAAATTTGTAAAAAGACAAATATTTAGGAACGAAGGAGTATAATTTTGTGCATGGCACATGGACCCGAATGATGAAGAGGCTTCTGGCAATGCTATCAAGCTTCCAGCATTTGTTTACATAATTGACGTACTATACAAATAATTTTCCAGCGACATGAAATTGTACAATGGTGTGAGCTTTCAGCTTTTGTTTCGCGTGTCTTGCCATGGATGCTCTTTCGGAAACAATAAAAAACTAACTTCCTTGCTAATGCATGTCAATTATTAGCAGATCAGAGCTAATAATTACATCACAACTGAAGACAGAGTTGTGAGAAGGTGTTAAATTAAAATTGATCCATGCTTTCATTGGCAGCAACGTCCCCCAGCTCTGTCTAAATCAACAAGGCATGTTGGGAAAAAAGTAGCTGTCTGGAGCATGCAACATTCCGATCATTTTGTGCAGTTCCACTAAAATAGAGCTGAGCGTCCCTGTTCCAAAGATATTAAGTCTAATTACGATAATAGAGGACTGCTGATGAAACAATAAACACATAAATAGAAGCCAGTCACCTTTGCAGTCTCTCTTAAGACTAACTAGTTGGAGAAGATTAGGCTCAGAGTTGGATGAGGAGGATAGAGCAAAACCAATCTCCCTTTGTGCAGTCGCACTGAAATGTAGAGACGTTGCCCGTGTGACATTTTAGTACAACTGCACAAGACACTCTTAAGAAAAAAGTGATTTGTGCAGTTCACCAAAAGGTCGCAATAGCAACGAGTAGAAAGGAAACAATTACTGGCCAATAACAGTTGATGACACATGCGACGACAAAAAAGAAGCATATTCCTTGTCCTAAGGGAAGATAACAACACGGTTGTGTTTGTCTAAAACGGTGTGAGGACGAGAATGCAATATGGAAAGTACGCCGGACGAGCTACGTTTTGGGCAAAGAACTATGGAAGATCCACATGCAGCGACGTGGGAAGACGGGCAGTGGAGCACGGCCGGAGGGGATACCTGGAGGTCGTCGGGATGTAACTAGGTGAGCGGCGGCGGGCGGAATCTGCGAGCAGGTGGCGTAGGCCCTGCCGCGCCGGAGCTTGGTCAGACAGAACGGCGTGTACCGCAGATCGGGACGTGCTGCCTCGGCGCCGTCAAACGGAGAAACGATGCACTTCCTCCCTTTCCCCCGGTGGATGGGATGCGGCTGGATCAGTGACCAACGGTGAGCGAGAGAGAGGCCACCGCACTCCCTTTCCCCCGGCGGACGGGATGCGGCCGGATCAGTGACCAACGGTGAGAGAGAGAGAGGCCACCGCAGCCTTGTGTGAGATACTCTGAAGAGCGACAAACCAGGCAGGCAGGCTCCATTGTATATAGTGAGCGGACTACCTTTTTCTCCATAAAAATCGTTTTATATTCTGCGTACGTGCCATTGAGCGCTATAACTTTATTTAAAAATAACGCGGCAATGCGTCAAGTCGAACTTTGTTTCGTGCACGCGTGGTACACGACCTCCCTAGGTAAACAACCGCTACAGGCATTCAAATTAGCACGTGGGCTGCCATTTCGTAAAGAAATGAGCTCCACCATGTACCCGCGCGGGTGTGGCTGGGCACGAAGCGTGAGTACGTGCACGGTGCACCTATTCTCTTCTTGTATACGTACACCACCTACGTGGGGTTGTGTGAGAGAGATACAAATCTAGAGAGATATAGTGTGTGGGTTCTTGAGAGTTTTTTTTTTGGGGGGGGACATATGCAATGTGTGTGAAATAGAGTCCTGGATATAACATATATAGAAAGGGGGCGATCCACGAGAAGAGAGTGGAGGTATCATCGGCTTGAGGTGTCCATAGAATCGAAGAGAGGGATGATGTGTGTGTGTGCGCGCGCGATCGATAAAGAGTGCCATCGAATTTGTATGTGCCCACGTCAAAGATATAGAGTGGCTGGCCTACTGGAACGTGAGATGGGACATGTGCAGTTTGTCTCTGTGGCATGGATACCTACCTGCAGCGCTCGACTATCGGTGTGTGGTGGGGGAAGAGGGAGGCCCAATTAACTATAGAGGTACAATGGCTGGTATATGTGTGGAGGAAAGAGGCCTACCTCATGTATTAAGGAGATTGATTTGCCTCATGTATTAAGGGACATCGATCGGCATCCATGCATATGTGCAGGAGAGGAATAAGGTTGGGAGAGAGACAGAGCTAGAGTGTTGGAGGGGGTGGTAGTGGAGTTGCTTCTAACAAATGGTGGGATAGGCTTGCTAGACAAACGGAGGGCACGCCCGCAATATCAATAAGAGAGGAGATGGCTGCTTGTTGTCTGTGCACGTGCGTGTGAGAGACGGGTCAGGAGGCATGCACGAATGATGAGGGGGGACGATGTGGCTGTGGTAAGCAGACGTAACTACATAGGAAGATCAATCGCCCTTTGTTAGAGAAAGGAGATACATAATTTGTGAGGTACATCGATCGATGGGGGTAGTTAAAGTCGATCTAGGTATATATTGGGAGATCGATCGGTATATATGCATGTGTGTGTTAGAAGAAAATGAGGCACGAGGAGAAGGATAGAGAGAGGAGGATGCATGTAGGAGGTGGTACGGATACTTTTTGTGTGCATAGTTGCTTGATCCATTTGAACATGATAGCTGTTTTGTTAAATTATGTTTTGTTTCAAGAAATGTTTCGTTTGATCTGCAAGCTAGCCAGATTGAACGTTAGGGACATATTAGATATCCTTCTGAAAAGTAATGGACTCATGCGGCATGGTAGCTCCCATGAGTGCGCCACCACCGCGGGTGCAGACGCTTTTGTAGTATATCGCTCTGCACAACCCGGGGGAGTTGGCAAGACGAGAGTGATGAGAATGAATCTTTTGTTCCTCCCCTAACCCCATAGGGTAAACTCTCCCTTTCAGACCTTGTCAGGGGGCCCGTCGATTCGCCTCCCTTTTGCCTTCCGCTCTGGTGGCCGGGAGAAGAATCCTGGTGCCTCCGCTCCAGTTAGTAGTTTAGGTCAGGTTTTGTTAGTCCTCGCAGGTGCGGCGCTCGGGCAGATGGCAGCGCTTCTTCTTCAAGTTTGTCTTCCGAGTTCCGTTCCTCCTCGAGCTTTTCCATCAGGACGTAGTCGATGGTGCTCGGGCGTAGATTCCTGCCGTCTCCTTGGGAGGTGAATTTAGGGTTTCTTATCGTATGGCGAGATTTCATGTACGGTGTTTCAGATCTACTCAAGGATTTAACATCGACGACTGTGGCTCCAGGGCGCTAGTCATTAGGGCACGTACACGAAGACCTCCCAGTTGTTATCGACAAAGTCAAGCCGGCTCTAGTAAGGGAGCGCCGATAGCGGCTGTAGAGGTCTTTTGACAGTCTTGGAATCTCAATGTACTTTTTATTATATTTGAGATGTTTTATACTTTTGGTGAATTTATTTATTAATAGATCTCACTCATTTTTGTAAAAAAAAATCGCTCTGCGCACCAGACGCCACACGGAAGGAAGGCCGCCACTACCCGGGTCGTACGAAGCTGGTCATGAGACCCTCTCTCCCGTGCGACGCGTGGCAATACGAATCTCAAGGCAGTAGCTGTCTTGTTCCCCTGCTTTCCCCTTTGCAAATCATGATTCAATATCTCGAACGCCCCCGCTGGCGTGAAACGCCCCGCTGCTCGCCACATCCTCGCCGGTGAGCTCCTCTACACCAAGCACAACACCCCAGCTCGGCGCGCTCAATCCCGTCGGTAGCCCAGCGCGCCACGCCGTACTTTGCTGAGATGCAAATACAGGTTTTGCTTCCGCATAAGAAAGGTCGCTACAAAGCTGGCTCACAGCAGTTCTCTCCTCTAGAGTGTAAAATCATGGTTGCTGAGTTTTCTTCTCCAGCGGATGTAGCGGTAAAAGATTCTATTCTTTCTGCGGTCTAGTTACGTCTTTCCTCTCCCTATCTGAGCTGGGTTTCTTGTGATCTTTTTAGTAGTTTTTCCGTCCAATTTTATGGTAAATTAAGTCTTACACAGCTGTCTCCTGAATTCAAGTAGAGAATACCAGGGCTTTCTTCTTCTTTGATTTTCCTTGGGGCAGAGGATAAAAAAAATGGATTTCCGACATAGCACCTGCGGCATTAGGATTCTAAGATTTAGGAGGGGGCTTGGGTTCCTATCGTTTACTAATAATAAGAGGAGTGGTGCCTTTAGATTTCTTTTCTTGAAATTATGCATCTCTCTTATCAAGTGATTTCTGACATCGATTCCCAGTAAAAAAAATATAGAATAGAAAAATATGGGACAAAAAATAAATCCACTCGGTTTCAGACTTGGTACAACCCAAAAACACCATTCCTTTTGGTTCGCACAACCTGGCGTAGCGGAAGCACTCGACGAGGCCTCTACGACAGAAGAGATTCTTCCCCAAAAAAAACCTAAAATTCCTAATAATAGACCAAAATCCCCTACACGATTAGTTACAAAAGCTTTTTGACAAGCACTCGGCCAGGCCCATCGCAAGGAAAGCGAAAACCTAGATTTGCTTTATCGGGTATCAAACGGGAACTCCGAGGCGCACGCGCGGTAGCGTTCGTGGTGGTGCTTCAGGATTCCAATGTACTGCGTCCAGGATCAGAACGAGCTTGCCGGCGGACCACTGCCGTCCCATTCTTTAGTGAGCTGGGCCACTTGAGCATCGACTGGGCAAGGTTGGATTCCCTCTACTTCGGGTGGCTACTATTTCTCAACAATGTTTTTTCATTTGAAAAGTGGAGAATAGATTGTTCATTGCGAAGGAAATCAGAAATCTACATACTTTCCGGAATTGGCTCATATTCACATAGGCCAAGAAAGACGAATAAGACACGGAACTCTCAGCCCTTCGCCCCAAGGCTACGAAAACGTTTCTACTCCCTTTCCCTTCCCAACGTCATATCTTTCTTCGACAAGAAGGAAAGATCACTCTCTAGCTACACCATACTATCGAAATCAAAAATAGGGTATGAGACAATTAATAACTTTGAAAACACGAAATAGTTGATAACATAAGTTGTTGGGGAAGATCAGCCTGTTATCCCTAGAGTAACTTTTATCCGTTGAGCGAGTACCAGAAACTGGTGGACAAAAAAGGCTTGAATACAAGCCTCTAACATGTCTAGACAAAGAGAATACTCCTTTTATACAGAATGGAGCGGGTAGCGGGAATCGAACCCGGATCACCAGCTAAGGCCCCTAAATGACCGCTCAGTGATAAAGGAGGTTTTCCGCGATTTTTTCCATTCCTCTGTGTAAATAGCCTAATATGGGTTCACAATCAATAACATCCTCACTGTTGTAATATAGAGACCTCTTTCAATGATTATAGATCCAAAGGATCGTTATTGATAGGAAACTGCCAGTAGCCCTTGACTTTGACTTGAAGAATTGAATCCGCCCGTTCACATGAAATAAAATACAAAATCCATTCTTCATGGTCGGGCGCATTTCTCCAAATCCTCTAGGATCACAAGTGGAACGCTAAGCAAGGGTGGGGAGGCTGCGAGCTCCGCGTCGAACAGAAAGAAGCAAGCAGGGGGTGTTGCCGTAGCGCGCCGGAGAGCAAGCGTAGGCAAAACTTTGAATTTGAATTGAGGAATTTGATTATTCAATATTCGATTGGAGTGGATTCGGGGTCCTTTCCCTCGCATCTCATGATTTGGTTTATCCTTTTTGATAAATCACGGTGGTAGGCATCTGGCCCCAGAGCTCTCATAGGGGAGTCATTTAGTAGTTCACGAAAAAAGGCATAGTAGAGAAAGTCTGAGGAGCAGGAAAATTTGGTCACGTGCAGCCAGCAGGTCAATATCGTGTAGCTAGGACACATCCGGCGGAGCCGAGCTGAGGAGGTGGTCATGGACGGAGCGCCATTGGCTGCCGGGGCGCGAGGAACCGGGTTGTGGACGGCTGGGAGTAACAGCTTTGGGGCTCTTGTGCTTCCGCGACGGAGCCAGCTTTTGTAGGCGATGACTAGCAGGAGTGGATGCCGGAGAAGGAACGGGGATCCAGGACTTTTTTGAACGGGGGTCGGGATTTGGTATAGGAACATGTTTAGCGACTTTTTATTGGAAAAAAATAGAGAATTAATTGGCAGGTTGCATTGAGATTCGTTTTTGCAAGTGCCTTCTCCTGAAGAGGGTCTCACGATCGGGGTATACGACCCGGGTCGCATAAGATTATTTTCCACCGCGGATCCTACTCGCACACCCTGTGCTGGCTGCTGTTTTGCGTACTAGGCCTCGAGTCTCCTCACCGACTGCCATCACGGTCCCAGGGCTCTCCGGTCATCCGCTCGCCTGCACAGCGCCCGGTCGGCGCCCATCCACGTCGTGGTCCCACCGGGTCGGCGTCAAAGCGAGCACACCCCACAACTGACACTCGGGCCACCCCCCAGAACCCCACCGGTAAGCGGCGTCGGTGGTCTAGACACCAGAGATCACGCGAGGAGGACGTGGCGGCCCGCGCGGCGCGTCCCGTAGCTGCAGGAGAGGAGAGAGGAGTGGAGTGGGGTGGGGCTGACGGCCATTCCGCGCTTCTAATTATTATTCCGTCCATTTAAAAGGGACGCCACGCCGTGGCGTTGGTTGGCCTCCGTTCCACTCCACGCACGCCCCCCTCATTTCCAGTCCACCTTCCCACCCATCGCCCTGCCTACCTTCTCAATCTCTCTCGTCCACGCCTCCGGTCGTTCCCCTTCCTCTGCCTGCCACTCACCGGACGCCATGGCGGAGGATGGCGACTGCTGTGTTGCGGTGGCGGTGGCCGAGGCGGCGGGCATCATCTGCTCGCTCCGCGCGGCCGACCTCGCCGGGTGGACGCCGCCCTGGAAGACCAGCGGGCCGCCGTCGTCCGAAGCCGCGACGAAGGAGGAGACGGCCTGGCCGGCGGTGGCGCGGGGGAAGCGGACGCGCGCATCGCGCTCCGGCTCGGCGGCCAACAAGAACAAGGGGAGATGGGCACGCGGCAGCCCCGCGTCTCCGCTCGACTACAGCGGCGGGTCCGGCTCCGGCGCGTCCACCAGCGGCGGCGAGGACGGCGCCTTCTGCTCGCCGCCGGCGACGGTCGCCATCGCCGCCCCAGCTTCTTCCTCCTTGGCCAAGGTACGTAGGGGAGCGCGCGCGTCCCCATCTGCAGTTGCTGCTTTCTTCTTCCCCTGATGCTTTCTCCTGTCTGTCTCCTTTCTTTCTCGTGGTTGGCTGCCTGCCTGCTTTGCGTGCTTTCCGTTCGTTCGGTACAGCGCCTGCTCCTGCTCGTGGGACGGACGAAACTACCCCTCCTTCGTGTCACCACCGAGAGAGGGAGGGGATGAGCAACGGTGGATGACTTCGCGATGAAACATCGCTTTTCCTCACCTTTTCTCACGTCTGATCTTTTTTCCATTCCCTTTTATCGCATGTTTTCTTCGGTCCAACTCCAGATACCCCGCTTCTTGTTCCACAGATCCATCGGCTATGAATGTCAAACCACGCCCCCCTACTAACTTAATTCACAGCAGAAATACATGTCAATGGCTTTAGATTTTTTTTATCGCCATGGCCGTTCCGTTCCATTCTACGGTACTAGTACGTGTCGCGTGCTTGCCTGCAACACTCATGCAGCTCCTTCCGTGGCAATTCCTTCACCCCAAACCACAGTCGTTCGTGGGGGGCGGTGTGGTCATTTCGGCCGGCCCTTATCCTTGCGTGCGTTTGGATTTTTCTCCTCGCGCCGCGGTGGCAGTGGCACCGCCCGTGGGGCCGGGCCCCACCCGCCATGCAGTTGAGAGTCTCTCGGCGTCAAACCGGCGCGTCGGCGTTCGGAGGTCTGAGTATCCACGTGGGCATCGCCGATTGGCTCGACGTTGCGCCCGGGTCGCGCGCTGCCAATAGCTATGGGTTTGCCGTGCCGCCGGACACGGAGGCGGGGGCGACGGTGGCAGATACGGCGTGTCCCGGCCACTCGCCTCCCGCCACGTGTACCTCGAGCGGGGGTCCCGCACGCCAGCAGCACCCACGACGCCTTTCGGCTGGTGACGCACGCGGTACACTACCGCTTTCCCAAACCGTACATACATGGCTTCGCACAGGCCCCACATGTCATTGTCGCACACAGGCCACACCACAGGGGGTGCGAGCTATGTCCCCGTCAAAGAGAAACCATTTTTTTTCATATATATATATATATATATATATATATTAATTTATTAAAAACTCCAAGTGTGTAGATAGGATGACAGATGAGCAGGTAGGTGGTCGTTGGCGTTCACGCACTGCCGGTCGACCGATTCAAAAACTCAAAACCGTAATGCGTTTCACGTGATTTGGCTAATGGCATGGGGCGAGTACAATGCATGCATGCGCGCCGGTGCATTCTTGGTGGGGAGTTATAAAACAACGTGCACCCCTGCTGTTGCTTTCTTAGGCTGGTCGTTGGTTGGTTGGTTCCACTCTCGCTTTCTTCATTCTTCCTACCAGCACCAGCAGCATATCCTAGCTAACAACTGATCTTGCAATTGCTCTCCCGCTGCTGCTGCAGGTTGGCTCTGCCGGAGGAGCACGGCGCCCGTTGATCCTGCCGGTGCCGCCGCCCCGCACCGCCGGCCAGAGGTCGCGGAAGAAGATGGTAAGTTTGAAACTCAGCTCTCTATCTTACGTTGAAGGCAACTTTGGAAGGCATTTTTCAGCATTTGAATGAAGTCATAGACTTTTACTATAGTCAGGTTTCCATCCTATTCGGCCTATACCGCGTCAGCACAGTCCACGCAGACGGAGTCGGTCGTAGGAGAAGCGAGGCTGTTCAAATGGCTGGCATTCTTTATTGTTTTCTAGTACTAGAAGTAGCTTAGCCTGGTGGAATAAATCGGGTGGTGCAACCACCGCTGCCATTGGAATCCAAGAGAGGGAGAGGCATGCGGGCAAAAGTGCTTGGTGTCCAAAGGACCAGAAAGGCAACAAAGCCGCCTGCCCAAAAAGATCCTCGCCTCATCAACGCCGGATGGTCGGTCCTGTCCTGTCCTGTCCTTTCCCAACTCGCAATCGGTTGCATCAGATTTTCCAGTATTATAAACGAGAAAAGAAAGGATTATCATCCCCCTTTTTTGGCTTGCTTGATCTGGACTGAACTTGCGCTCTGTTCTATTGCAGAGGCTCCCGGAGGTGCAGCAGCTGGTGCAGTCCCTGTCGGCAGAGAACGTCGGCCTTCGCCAGGTAATGAACCAGTACTGCTACCGATCTATCACTTTCTTTCTTACATTTCCCATTGCATAAATTTTGCAGCTAATTCCATAAAGCTTTATTTTCGTTCTCTTCTTATATCTTTCATTTTCTTCATCTTGTTCTGAAATTTACCCCTTCGCTTCAAACAGGAGATGGAGTCGCTGCAGAGGGCCTGCAGGGCGCTGTCCAAGGAGAACGGCAGACTAGAGGTGAGTGGCACGCACGCGCATGCACTATGATACCAATCTTAACTTCTCCGTAGCATTAGCATAGATAGATAGATGCTTCCAGCTTGGGCGGGACGTACTCCGCCCGAGAGTGCGCAATCATAAGCACAAAGAAAGAGAGAAAAATCGGTTCGGGGCCTCCACTTGCATGGTAGAGCAGCAGCCTTAAAGCGCAAGTGAATGGATCGATGGCAAAAGAAGAAAATATGGACCGTCCTGAGCCTCCCAGTGGGGTACTTGGTCCTGCCTTGATCTCTTTGTGCTGCGGTTCCTAGTAGTAGTACGATTTTTTGGGTTTCGTTGAGGAGTGTGGCTTTGATTTGATGGTCGCATCCGTCTCAACCACCGTTGTTGTTGCTGTTTGTCCTTGGGGAAGAAAATTGAGTGCGACCGGTGCCGTCCGGATAAGCTTTAGGCAGGCAGGTTTAGACGTGGGTTTCCGTCGTCGTCGTCTTCGTCTTGCTGTGGTGTCGCTGTCCATGGGCCCGGCGGGGTAAGAATGATGTGCCTACGTGCTAGCCTAGCGGAGAGCTGAAAGACCTGATCGGTCCCACTAGCCAGAATTCCTACTCTTTAGTACTCCCTCACTTAGGAATCCAAACTCTCTTATATTTCTTTAAGGAGGGAGAACAAGACTTGGTTGGACTGGATGGATCCTGCTTGTGGCAGCTGATCGCTGCTCGAGATATCTGAATGTTTGCCAAAAAAAAAAACAGAAGGATGTATGAAGTGAGCACATGCCATTATCTCTCAAAAATGGAAGCTCCGATCTCCTTGGCCCATGGCTCGATACTTAGAGTGCGTGTCCGTACTGTAGGCAGTTCAATGCTACTCCTACTAGTTGGGTCTACAGTATGAGCAAATGGATGCACAGTACAGGGGTAGTGGGTGGAAGTAGAAGAGGTCTTGCTTGGTGTTCACCGGCCGTACGTACGCTGTGCGATAAAGAAGGCCAGGTCGAAGCCGATCCCACCTGCAAGCAAATGGATCTGCGCGCACCTACCCGGCCGGGCTCGACGATCCCGTGCCCTTCTTTAATGCCTGCAGCAGCGCTGCCGCAGTTACTATAATCGAAGATGCATGGTGTACGTACCATCCTCGTCTCTGCTTGCCACCCACCCAGGTCTCCTCTGGCAGCTCCGGCCAAAATCTTGTGTCCTAGTACTGCTAGCAGTGCGCTGTGTGTGGCCGTGTGGTGTGTACGTACAGTGCCACCACACGCGTAGGTGAACAAGTTGCACTGTGGTGGCGATATATTTTGGCCGGCCCAACCCATTGAAATGGTCCCTGCTTGATTTGCTTTGTCCGTGCTCTCCTCTTGTGATCTTGTCTGGCATGCCACGGTCAGGGGGTTGCATGCTACGGTCCTGCCAGCGCTGTGATGGCAATCATCCTTGACCTGCTACTCTGACTATTGATTGGTACATTACACGTTTCATCACGGTGGTTGCTGTCGATCCGGGTTGGGTTTGCTACCTGAATTACAAACGCTGTCTTTGTGTGAAGCTTGTACTCACTTTTCCTTCTGACCAATTTTGCAGACAAGGCTGGAGCATTCTTCTTCGTCAAGCAAGCGGAGGAGGGTCGGGTCCGAAGAGGAGGAGCGGCGACAAAGGAAGCCGCAGCAAGCCGGTGGCGGCTTCGTGCTCCCTGACCTCAACTTTCCGGCGCAGGATGTCGCCGACGCACCAGCGGCGGCTCACTGACGGCTCCGGTGGCGGGGCGCCTGACGGCCAACCTGACAAGTTTATTAACCGTGTATAGGGAGGAAAGCTGGAGGCGCGATCTCTTACTGTGCATGGCGTGCTACCAGGGAAGGAGAGGAGCCCGCCGTCTCATTACCTTAGCTGATAAACTTTTTCTTTTTGTTTTGTTTAGTTCTGAGTTTTACCGCTCGCTTCTTCTTCTTCTTCTTCTGTACCAATGTAGCTCAAGTTTCAGGCGTGCTACTTGGTTCCTGTAAACAAACAAACAAACACAGCACGTTAGGTAAACTGTGGATGCTCTCTTGTTGAATCTGCCGAGCGGCACACATGAAGTTCCACTTGAATCCTTTAAATTTTCTCAGAAAAAACTTGTGTACATCACATAAACATGACAATGTGATCTTCAAGTGGTAAGTAAAACTCAAGGTTACAAATCCATGCATATGCGGAAACATTAATCAAGTACAAACTCAGGCCACGTAGCTCAAACCCTGCACAAAGGTGGAGCATTGGCGGACCTAGATCTTGACCACAGGGGTGTCAATCTTCTCGTATAACTATACAGCGTTGCACACAATCATTTAAATTATACTCCCTTTGTTTCATAATGTGGTGTGTATAGCTTTTTTGTAATGGCAAACTTTGTAAACATTTTTTTTGCAGGAAAAACTTTCAATCTATTCATCTTCAATCATGGTAGTACAACAAGGACTATAAATAATAAAAATTACATCCAGATCCGTGAACCACCTAGCGACGACTACAAGCACGGAAGCGAGCCGAAGGCGCGCCGCTGTCATCGCCCCTCCCTCGCCGTAGCCGGGCAAATCTTGTTGTAGTAGACAGTCGGGAAGTCGTCGTGCTAAGGCGCCATAGAACCAACACACCAGAATAACAACCGTCACGATGAAGATTATAGATCAGAAGGATCCAACCTAAAGACACAGGAATATAGACGAACGACGAACAGATCCGAACAAATCCACCAGAGACAGATCCGCCGGAGACACACCTCCACACGCCCACCGACGATGCTAGACACATCATAGGAACGGGCACTAGGCAGGGAGACCTTTATTCCATCTTCAGGTAGTCGCCGCCGTCTCGCCTTACTGAGTAGGACACAAACCCTAACAAAACTAAAAAAATATCTAAAAACGGAGCCCTCCTACCGGCAAGGGCCGAGATCCACTCCGCCTCCATGGCCCCAAGGCCACTGGAGACAGGGCGGACCGGCGACGGCGCCGGAGGGAGGCAAGATGAACCCTAAACTTTGTAAAATTTGACCAGGTTTAGAGAGAAAACTATCTATATCTACAATACCAAAAATATTGAATATAAAATTAAATATTATGATGAATCTAATGATATATGTTTGGCATCTTTGATGTAAATATTTTTCTCAATAAGATTGGTCAAGTTTGTGAGGTTTGACATTTAAAAAAACATTATATGCACTAAATTATGGAACGGAGGTAGTATATTATTCAATAGAGTCTGACAAAACAAATACATGGCATCAACCCAAAGCCACCTTTCTGGCGGTCTATGTCGGTACACCTATTAGTTTGCTGTTGTGCCTTGATCTCGCACCAATGCACACCATCTAATCTGGTGGCCTCACCATGCCGCCCCATGGCAAGCCAAGAGCATCAACCAATCAATCAGACCCTCATCGTGCACTCCATGCACACGCTCCAAAATCCACCGCTGCCATCTTCCGTCATCCGAACTTCAGGAGAGATCAATGCATCGGCTTTGCCAGGCCCAACTGTCGTCGATGCCAGACAACGCCAGCGCCCTTTGCCCATTTATCAACACATGCCCAACGCCGAGACCCGCCGACGAGGTAGATGCCACACCGCACCACCTCTTGGCCCCGCCAGCGAGCACCTGCTCCATAGCATTGCCCTAGGAAGGAGAACCACACTGAGGGTTCCATCGTTGTCCGATCAGGAAGACCCACATCTAGCGTTTCTTCCAAAGCAACCCGAGTGAGGTCACGCCGACAGGTGCCATCAGATAGCATACTAGGCCAGGTCACCGCCGCTGCCAACACCCAACACATCCCACCACCAGAGGCCAGACGTACCACCCTGTTCGGGAACGCAGTAATTTCAAGAATTTCCCTACCATCACGCAAGATCTATGTGATGCATAGGAACGAGCGGGGGAGTGTAGTCCACGTATCCTCGTAGACCGTAAGCGGAAGCGTTATGACAACACGGTTGATGTAGTCGTACGTCTTCACGATCTGACCGATCCTAGTACCGAAAGTATGGAACCTCCGCGATCTGCACATGTTCAGCTCGGTGACGTCCCACGAACTCTCGATCCGGCTGAGTGTCGAGGGAGAGCTTCGTTAGCACGACAGCGTGATGACGGTGATGATGAAGTTACCTGCGTAGGGCTTCGCCTAAGCACTACGACGATATGACCGAGGTGGATTATGGTGGAGGGGGGTACCGCACACGGCTAAGACAGTTGTCTGTTGTGTGTTCTAGGGTGCCCCTGCCCCCGTATATAAAGGAGCAAGGGGGGAGGCCGGCCGGCCCTAGGGCGCGCTAAGGAGGGGAGGAATCCTCCTCCTAGTAGGAGTAGGATTCCTCCTTTCTTAGTCCTACTAGGAGGGGGAAGGAAGGAGTAGGAGAGGGGAAGGAAAAAGGGGGGCCCCGCCCCCCTCCTAGTCCAATTCGGACTCAAGGGAGAGGGGGCGCGCGGCCTGCCCTGGCCGCCCCTCTCTCTCTCTCCACTAAGGCCCATCTAGGCCCACTAGTTCCCCGGGGGGGGGGGGGGGGTTCCGGTAACCCTCCGGTTTTCTCCGAAATCACCCGGAACACTTCCGGTGTCCGAATATAGCCGTCCAATATATCAATCTTTATGTCTCGACCATTTCGAGACTCCTCGTCATGTCCGTGATCATATCTGGGACTCCGAACAACCTTCGGTACATCAAAATACATAAACTCATAATACCGATCGTCACAGAACGTTAAGCGTGCAGACCCTACGGGTTCGAGAACTATGTAGACATGACCGAGACACGTCTCCGGTCAATAACCAATAGCGGAACCTGGATGCTCATATTGGTTCCCACATATTCTACGAAGATCTTTATCGGTCAAACCGCATAACAACATACGCTGTTCCCTTTGTCATCGGTATGTTACTTGCCCGAGATTCGATCGTCGGTATCTCAATACCTAGTTCAATCTCGTTACCGGCAAGTCTCTTTACTCGTTCCGTAATGCATCATCCCGCAACTAACTCATTAGTCACATTGCTTGCAAGGCTTATAGTGATGTGCATTACCGAGAGGGCCCAGAGATACCTCTCCGACAATTGGAGTGACAAATCCTAATCTCGATCTATGCCAACTCAAAAAACACCATCGGAGACACTTGTAGAGCATATTTATAATCACCCAGTTACGTTGTGACGTTTGATAGCACACAAAGTGTTCCTCCGGTATTGGGAGTTGCATAATCTCATAGTCACAGGAACATGTATAAGTCATGAAGAAAGCAATAGCAACATACTAAACGGTCAAGTGCTAAGCTAACGGAATGGGTCAAGTCAATCACATCATTCTCTAATGATGTGATCTCGTTCATCAAATGACAACTCATGTCTATGGCTAGGAAACTTAACCATCTTTGATTAACGAGCTAGTCAAGTAGAGGCATACTAGTGTCACTCTGTTTGTCTATGTATTCACACATGTACTAAGTTTCCGGTTAATACAATTCTAGCATGAATAATAAACATTTATCATGATATAAGGCAATATAAATAACAACTTTATTATTGCCTCTAGGGCATATTTCCTTCAGTCTCCCACTTACACTAGAGTCAATAATCTAGATTACATAGTAATGATTCTAACACACATGGAGTCTTGGTGCTGATCATGTTTTGCTCGTGAGAGAGGCTTAGTCAATGGGTCTGCAACATTCAGATCCGTATGTATCTTGGAAATCTCTATGTCTCCCTCCTTGACTTGATCACGGATGGAATTGAAGCGTCTCTTGATGTGCTTGGTTCTCTTGTGAAATCTGGATTCCTTTGCCAAGGCAATTGCACCAGTATTGTCACAAAAGATTTTCATTGGACCCGATGCACTAGGTATGACACCTAGATCGGATATGAACTCCTTCATCCAGACTCCTTCATTTGCTGCTTCCGAAGCAGCTATGTACTCCGCTTCACACGTAGATCCCGCCACGACGCTTTGCTTAGAACTGCACCAACTGACAGCTCCACCGTTCAATATAAATACGTATCCAGTTTGTGACTTAGAGTTATTCGGATCAGTGTCAAAGCTTGCATCAACGTAACCATATACGATGAGCTCTTTGTCACCTCCATAAACGAGAAACATATCCTTAGTACTTTTCAGGTATATTGGTCCCCTTTCAATCCCGTATGCATCAATTTCTATGCTAGGTTGAAGCTTCTGTCACTCTTGCCCTCCAATACATAGTCCTATCAACATACAACTAACCCTATGGTGTGATCCACGCGCGCACTCATATGATGGGCACCAAAGGACAACAACATAACCACAAGCAAATTAAACCAATCATAGCAATTCACCAATTACCGATAAGACAACGAAAATCTACTCAGAAATTATAGGATGGCAGCACATCATTGGATAATAATATGAAGCATAAAGCACAATGTTCAAGTAGAGGGTACAACGGGTTGCGGGAGAGTGGACCGCTGTAGATAGATGGGGGAAGGTGATGAAGATGTTGGTGAAGATGACGGAGGTGTTGGTGTAGATTGCGGTGACGATGATGGCCCTGGCGGTGTTCCGGTGCCACCGGAAGAGAGGGGGAGAGAGCCCCCCTTCTTCTTCTTCTTCCTTGACCTTCTCCCTAGATGGGAGAAGGATTTCCCCTCTGGTCCTTGGCTTCCATGGCATGGGAGGGGCGAGAGCCCCTCCGAGATTGGATCTGTCTTTCTGTCTCTCTCTGTTTCCGCGCTCCCTGATTCTGCCCTTTCACCGTTTCTTATATTCCCGGAGATCCGTAACTCCGATTGGGCTAAAATTTGAACACGATTTTTATCCGGATATTGGCTTTCTTGCGGCGAAAGAAGGGCACCAACCGCCTTACGGGGTGCCTACGAGGGTCGGGGGCGCCCCCCTGCCTCGTGGCCCCCTCGGGCATCGTCTCGCGTTGATTCTTCTTCCAAAAATCACATATATTCCAAAAAAATCTCCGTCAGTTTTTATCCCGTTTGGACTCTGTTTGATATGGATTTTCTGCGAAACAAGAAAAACATGCAACAAACAGGAACTGGCACTGGGTACTGGATCAATATGTTAGTCCCAAAAATAGTATAAAAGTTGCTAGAAGTATATAAAAGTTGTAGAATATTGGCATGGAACTCAAAAATTATAGATACGACGGAGACGTATCAGCATCCCAAGCTTAATTTCTGCTCGTCCTCGAGTAGGTAAATGATAAAAAAGATAATTTTTGATGTGGAATGCTACCTAACATAATCTTGATCATGTAATCTAAGCATGGCATGAATATTAAGACACGAGTATTCAAGGCAATAGTCTATCATTTGACATCAAGACAATAATACTTCAAGCATACTAATAAAGCAATCATGTCTTTTCAAAATAACATGGCCAAAGAAAGTTAGGGATTTTTACATCTGTGCCACTGGTTCCTTAGCCATACTCATTCATCCCCACGCTCTTAACTTTTGCTCACTTTTCCCCACTCCCTTGCCCGAAACCCTCAGAACTGGTCACAAATGATGGATGCCGTCGGGTCAATGCTTTGACCATTAACTCTGACGAGTGGGGCCGTGCTGACTGTGTCGCCCGTTGGACCTGGTGAGTGGGGTCGCGGTGGACGGTGCCGTGGTTAGCCCGTTGGACCTGTTATGCATGCACGACATGTCCAGCTAGCCTGCATGCATGCACGTAGCTAGCCTACCTGCATGCGCCACCGCCCGCCGCCACGATGCGCTGACCGGCCTCTTTTTCACGCGAGCCGCCACGGACGCTGACCGGCCTCATTTTCACGCGAGCCGCCACGGACGCTGACCGGCCTCATTTTCACGCGAGCCACCACGGACGCAGGGACGGTTGCTGCCGTTGGTTCGTATCATCTCCCACGCGTGTCTCCTCGATGTAGAGCATTGTTTCACACTTTTCAATCCACTCGCATCTATTCAACGTGGCAATTAAAACCTATTGGCAATTAAAGTGGCATATCGATCGACGCGGCTCGTTTGAACGTAGCAAATCCAAAGCGCGGCCGATGCCACTCCCCTTCCCTTCCCCTTTCCCTATTTAAACCACCACCCCTCCACCTATTCTCCACACATCCATTTGCGCCGCCCCCTTCTCTTCTTCACCCAAACCCAGAGCACTCTCAAAGCGAGGCGAGGATGCAGTACAACGGCCCCACCTTCGAGATCCCACCGACCGTGCCGGAGAGACGGTATCCGGCCGGCATCGTCGTGGAGAGGACGCTCCGCGTGTGGGCGTTCTCACGCTGGAGGGGTGCAAGGGGGTTTGCCGAGTGGTTCCTCCGTGCGGGCTTTGCCCACGTCCCGGCGGGCTCGCCGGTGATGTTCCGACTGAAGGAAGTGCGCCCAAACTCCAGGACTCCGCCGATAGGGCTCACCGTCACCTTCACCAACAGATTTGATGCGTACTACCTCCTCGGCAAGGTGTTTTGGTGTGGATGCGAATTCATCGCATTCACAACCCACAACATCTTCACAAACTTCGACTGCATCTTCCCCACCCGCAATGGTATGCACAGCCTCCCCTACTACATCGGCCAGGACGGCATGGAGAGGGAGGAGTGAAGAGAAGGCGCAGTGAAGATGGTGGTGAAGTCCCGGTCTCGATCGTGAGCTTGTCTTGCCCTAGGGTGTTAGGGCTTTTTATCTTTTATATATTTCTATCTTAATTATGCCGTTGGTTGTACCGTGAACTTTTAATCTTTGTCGTGTTATCCCCTAAGAACTTTGTTATGCTTGCCACCCTTATTTGATATGTCATTGGTTATCAGTGTTTTTGCTTGCTATTTCTATCTTATTTGACGTGAGATAAATCGCTAGATGGATATCGTGCCGTACACGAGCCCTTTTGCTAAATCAATCAATGATTGAGTATTCCTCAATGAAAACCAGCAAGTTTTCTCCCATTTAGAGTAGGGTCAAGTTTTCACCCATTTAGAGTAGGTCAAGTTTTCGCACGCGCCGATAATGGAGTAGTTGAAGTGTCAAAAAGGAAACTAAAGCTAGAAAAATGAGCCATGCTGATGTTGAAAAGAAGAAGAAAAGCTAATTTTTTTGAATTGTTTGTGGCCCTATTCCGTATATTGTATGAACAAAAACAAGCTAATTTTTGAATAGTTTGTGGACTATGCTATGGTTTAGGGTACCCTATGTTTTATGTAAGAAGTATGCTATGGTTGCTACTTTTTATGTTATGGATGTATGATTGCTACGTGAGATATCGGTCGATGGATATGGTGCCGTAGCCGAGCCGTAGACAAGCTCTCTAGATGGATATGGTGCCATAGCCGAGCCTAGACATGCTCTCTAGATGGATATGCTGGCTAATGGTGCCACCGGACTTTATTTTAGACGTGGTTTCAGATGGATAACATGATCTACATAATTAAGTCTGACATGTTCTTAATAAAAAGCAAAAACAAAAAATCATGTATACAATATTTTTCTTGCAACAAAAACTTGTTTATAATACCCGCATGTCAAAAAATGAAAGTGTTGTGCCGTAGGCTATATACAGAAGGAAATTGCCATGATATGTACAAATAAATTTGACATGTGCAAGTCCAACAATAGATCGATTTACCATCATGCACTATTTTTATTCGGCATGGCAATAAATGGATTTACCATGGTAATAATCAAGGGAAAAAACAGAGCCAGCGCGTGGGCCTTCGACACTCAACGCAATGAGACGGCCCAACAAGAGCTTAGTTTCAATTTGGGCCCTAGAACTATGTTTTTTTTCTTCTGCGGTCGGTGTTGTCTGACGAAACTGAAGAAACTGAAAGTGTACAAAACTGATGAAACTGACGGGTACCCGAAACTGACATGATCCACAAATTAAGCAACACAGAGCATAGAGCACATGATCCACAAATTAAGCAACACAGAGCATAGAGCACATGATCCACAAATTTAAGCAAATCGTAGAGCACATGATCCACAAATTTAACCAAATCCTAGAGCACATGTCACCACTCTAATAACATCTCTAACGAGTGATGACCAGCAAGTAAGCAAATCCTAGAGCAACTACACAAAAATAAAAGGGATAAAATCCTAAAGCTATCAGATTCGCCTGCTTGTTCAATTGAATCATCTGCTTCAAGTTCTTGTTCATCTTCTTTATTTCCCCCTTCAATCTGCATCCCCAACTGCCAGAGCAGCACTTTCAGAGAGCAAATTCGTTGTTGCTGACGGCAGATTCAGCTCCAGGGCTGGGGCCCCATTGAATTGAATCCGCTTAATGCAGTCATCCAGCCATTCAAAATGTGTGCATTTCTTCACGATCTGAAACGAAAACATGAACCCTAAATCACAGATTGAAAAAGAATTAAAAGCAAATAGAAAAAGAAATCAGAGAAAAATCATGAGATCTAACCTGCCCCTCTGGCTTGCTCTCGCATTTCACGAACTCGCACCCATAGTTGCCATTCTTGACCTCCTTTGAAGTCAACCGTATCAGTGGCGCGCTGCGTGGGCAGTCAGGACATCACTCCATGGGAAGTGGACCATACTGGGTCCACGAGGGGCGGGAGGCTGAAGTGGAGCTCGACATATCGCCCAAAGTCGCCGGAGAAGAAGAAGCAGAGGAGTGGCTCCTCTTGTCGCTGGAGAAGAAGAAGCAGAGTAGGAGTGGCTCCTCTCATCGCTGCAGAATAAGCACCAGAATAAAGGGGGTACCCGAAGAAAGGGGAGGCACAACCAACAAGTCTCGTGGATCGCCCCATGATCCAACGATGCGGAGCCGTCCATGTGATCCAACGGCGCGGAGCCTGCTCGCAGCCTGCCCTCAGAATTACTTCTAGAAGACCACATCTGGGGGCTGTCGCTTGGCGCTAGGGTGTGATCGGACGGCTGACGTTCGGAGCTAGGTGATACGTCCATTTTGCATCATGCTTTTATATCGATATTTATTGCATTATGGGCTGTTATTACACGTTATGTCACAATACTTATGCCTATTCTCTCTTATTTTACAAGGTTTACATGAAGAGGGAGAATGCCGGCAGCTGGAATTCTGGGCTGGAAAAGGAGCAAATATTAGAGACCTATTCTGCACAGCTCCAAAAGTCCTGAAACTTTACGGCGGCAGTTTTTGGAATTAATAAAAAATACTGGCGAAAGAATCAACCAGAGGGGGCCACCCACCATCCACGAGGGCGGGGGGCGTGCCCCCTACCTCGTGGGCCCCCTGGCAGGCCTCCGGTGCCCATCTTTTTCTATATGAAGTCTTTCGCCCTGGAAAAAATCAGAAGGAAGCTTTCGGGAGGAAGCGCCGCCATCTCGAGGCGGAACCTTGGCGGAACCAATCTAGGGCTCCAGCGGAGCTGTTCTGCCGGGGAAACATCCCTCCGGGAGGGGGAAATCATCACCATCATCGTCACCATTGATCCTCTCATCGGGAGGGGGTCAATCTCCATCAACATCTTCACCAGCACCATCTTATCTCAAACCCTAGTTCATCTCTTGAATCCAATCTTTGTCTCAAAACCTCAGATTGGTACATGTGGGTTGCTAGTAGTGTTGATTACTCCTTGTAGTTTATGCTAGTCGGTTTATTTGGTGGAAGATCATATGTTCAAATCCTTTATGCATATTAATACCCCTCTGATTATGAACATGAATATGATTTGTGAGTAGTTACGTTTGTTCCTGAGGACATGGGAGAAGTCCTGCTATAAGTAGTCATGTGAATTTGCTATTCGTTCGATATTTTGATGAGATGTATGTTGTCTTTCCTCTAGTGGTGTTATGTGAACGTCGACTACATGACACTTCACCATTATTTGGGCCTAGGGGAAGGCATTGGGAAGTAATAAGTAGATGATGGGTTGCTAGAGTGACAGAAGCTTAAACCCTAGTTTATGCGTTACTTTGTAAGGGGCTGATTTGGATCCATATGTTTCATGCTATGGTTAGGTTTACCTTAATACTTCTTTTGTAGTTGCGGTTGCTTGCAATAGAGGTTAGTCATAAGTGGGATGCTTGTCCAAGGAACGGCAGTACCCAAGCACCGGTCCACCCACATATCAAATTATCAAAGTAACAAACGTGAATCATATGAGCGTGATGAAAACTAGCTTGACGATAATTCCCATGTGTCCTCGGGAGCGTTTTCGTTTATATAAGAGTTTGTCCAGGCTTGTCCTTTGCTACAAAAAGGATTGGGCCACCTTGCTGCACCTTTTTTACTTTTATTACTTGTTACCCGTTACGAATTACCTTATCACAAAACTATCTGTTACCGATAATTTCAGTGCTTGCAGAGAATACCTTACTGAAAACCGATTGTCATTTCCTTCTGCTCCTCATTGGGTTCGACACTCTTACTTATCAAAAGGACTACGATAGATCCCCTATACTTGTGGGTCATCAAGACTCTTTTCTTGCGCTGTTGCCGGGGAGTGAAGCGCCTTTGGTAAGTGGAATTTGGTAAGGAAAAATTTATATAGTGTGCTGAAATTTACTGTCACTTGTTAATATGGAAAAAAAAAATCCTTTGAGGGCCTTGTTCGTGGTATCTTCACCCCGACCAGTAGACCAAAGAGTTGCTCCTCAACCTACTGAAAATGTTTACTTTGAAATTCCTTCGGGTATGATAGAGAAATTGCTAGCTAATCCTTTTACAGGAGATGGAACATTGCATCCCGATTTGCACCTAATCTATGTGGATGAAGTTTGTGGATTATTTAAGCTTGCAGATATGCCCGAGGATGTTATCAAGAAGAAGGTATTCCCTTTATATTTGAAGGGAAAGGCATTGACATGGTTTAGGCTACGTGATGATATGGGATCATGGAACTACAACCGATTGAAATTGGAATTTCATCAGAAGTTTTATCCTATGCATCTTGTTCATCATGATCGTAATTATATATATAATTTTTGGCCTCGCGAAGGATAAAGCATCGCTCAAGCTTGGGGGAGGCTTAAGTCAATGTTATATTCATGCCCCAATCATGAGCTCTCAAGAGAAATTATTATTCAAAATTTTTATGCCCAGCTTTCTCTCAATAATCGCCCCATGCTCGATACTTCTTGTACTGGCTCTTTTATGATGAACTATTGAATTCAAATGGGATTTATTGGAAAGAATTAAACTCAAATCTGTAGATTGGGATCTCGACGAAGGTAAGGAGTCAGGTATAACACCTAAGTTTGATTGTGTTAAATCTTTTATGGATACCGATGTTTTCCGTGAATTTAGCACTAAATATGGACTTGACTCTGAGATAGTAGCTTCTTTTTGTGAATCATTTGCTACTCATCTTGATCTCCCTAAGGAGAAGTGGTTTAAATATCATCCTCCCATTGAAGTAAAAGTTGCTGAACCTATTAAAGTTGAAGAAAATACTATCACTTATAATGTTGATCCTGTTGTTCCTACCGCTTATATGGAGAAACCACCTTTCCCTGTTAGAATAAAGGGTCATGCTAAAGCTTCAACTGTGGTTCGTAAGAGTAATACTAGAACACCTACACCCCCTGAGCAAATTAAAGTTGAACTTAGTATTGCTATGGTTAAAGATCTCTTGGTCGATAATATTGATGGGCATGTTATTTACTTCTGTGATGAAGCTGCTAGAATTGCTAGACCCGATACTAAGGGTAAACATAGACCTGTTGTTGGCATGCCTGTTGTTTCTGTTAAAATAGGAGATCATTGTTATCATGGCTTATGTGATATGGGTGCTAGTGCAAGTGCAATACCTCATTCCATATACAAAGAAATTATGCATGATATTGCACCTGCTGAGATAGAAGAAATTGATGTTACAATTAAGCTTGCAAATAGAGATACTATTTCACCAGTTGGGATTGTTAGAGATGTTGAAGTCCTGTGTGGGAAAGTTAAATATCCTACTGATTTTCTTGTTATTGGTTCCCCACAAGATGACTTTTGTCCCATCATATTCGGTGGGCCCTTCTTGAATACTGTTAATGCTAAGATAGACTGCGAAAAAGACATTGTTACTGTTGGTTTAGGGGATATGTCTCATGAGTTTAATTTTGCTAAATTTCGTAGACAACCCCATGATAAAGAATTGCCTAGTCAAGATGAAATTATTAGTCTAGCTTCTATTGCCGTGCCTCCTAATGATCCTTTAAAACAATATTTGCTAGACCATGAAAATGATATGTTTATGAATGAAAGAAGGGAAATAGATGAAGTATTCTTTAAACAGGGACCTATTTTGAAACACAACTTGCCTGTTAAAATCCTAGGGGATCCTCCTCCACCCAAGGGTGATCCCGTGTTTGAGCTTAAACCATTGCCTGATACTCTTAAATATGTTTATCTTGATGAAAATAAGATATATCCTATTATTATTAGTGCTAACGTTTCAGAGCAAGAAGAAGATAAATTACTGAAAATTTTGAAGAAGCACCGTGCTGCTATTGGATATACTCTTGATGATCTTAAGGGCATTAGTCCCACTCTATGCCAGCAAAAAATAAAATTGGAGAAAGACGCTAAACCGGTTGTTGATCACCAACGACGGTTAAATCCTAAGATGAAAGAAGTGGTAAGAAAAGAAATACTAAAGCTTTTGGAGGCAGGTATAATTTATCCTGTTGCTGATAGTCAGTGGGTAAGTCCTGTCCATTGTGTCCCTAAGAAGGGAGGTATTACTATTGTTCCTAATGATAAAGATGAATTGATCCCACAAAGAATTGTTACAGGTTATAGAATGGTAATTGATTTCTGCAAATTAAACAAAGGTACTAAAAAGGATCATTACCCTTTACCTTTTATTGATCAAATGCTAGAAAGATTATCCAAACATACACATTTTTGCTTTCTAGATGGTTATTCTCATTTTTCTCAAATACCTGTGTCAAAAGAGGATCAAGAAAAGACCACTTTTACTTGCCCTTTCAGTACCTTTGCTTATAGACGTATGCCTTTTGGTTTATGCAATGCACCTGCTACCTTTCAAAGATGTATGATGGCTATATTCTCTGACTTTTGTGAAAAGATTGTTGAGGTTTTCATGGACTTGACCCATTCCATTAGCTTAGCACTCGATCGTTTAGTATGTTGCTATTGCTTTCTTCATGACTTATACATGTTCCTATGACTATGAGATTATGCAACTCCCGTTTACCGGAGGAACACTTTGTGTGCTACCAAACGTCACAACGTAAATGGGTGATTATAAAGGTGCTCTACAGGTGTCTCCAAATGTACTTGTTGGGTTGGCGTATTTCGAGATTAGGATTTGTCACTCCAATTGTCGGAGAGGTATCTCTGGGCCCACTCGGTAATGCACATCACTATAAGCCTTGCAAGCATTGTGACTAATGAGTTAGTTGCGGGATGATGTGATACGGAACGAGTAAAGAGACTTGCCGGTAACGAGATTGAACTAGGTATCGAGATACCGACGATCAAATCTCGGGCAAGTAACATACCGGTGACAAAGGGAACAACGTATGTTGTTATGCGGTCTGACCGATAAAGATCTTCGTAGAATATGTGGGAGCCAATATGGGCATCCAGGTCCCGCTATTGGTTATTGACCGGAGACGTGTCTCGGTCATGTGTACATAGTTCTCGAACCCGTAGGGTCCGCACGCTTAACGTTACGATGACAGTTTTATTGAGTTTTGATGTACCGAAGGAGTTCGGAGTCCCGGATGAGATCGGGGATATGACGAGGAGTCTCGAAATGGTCGAGACGTAAAGATCGATATATTGGACGACTATATTCGGACTTCGGAAAGGTTCCGAGTGATTCGGGTATTTTTCGGAGTACCGGAGAGTTACGGGAATTCGTATTGGGCCTTAATGGGCCATACGGGAAAGGAGAGAAAGGCCTCAAAAGGTGGCCGCACCCCTCCCCATGGTCTGGTCCGAATTGGACTAGGGAAAGGGGGCGCACCCTTCCTTCTTTCTCCTTCCCCCTTCCCTTCTCCTACTCCCACAAGGAAAGGAGGAGTAGGACTCCCCCCTATGGCGCGCCTCTCCCCTTGGCCGGCTGCCTCCCCTTGCTCCTTTATATACGAGGGCAGGGGGGCACCCCAGAGACACAACAATTGATCCTTGAGATCTCTTAGCCGTGTGCGGTGCCCCCCTCCACCATATTACACCTCGATAGTACCGTTGCGGAGCTTAGGCGAAGCCCTGCGTCGGTGGAACATCATCATCGTCACCATGCCGTCGTGCTGATGAAACTCTCCCTCAACACTCGGCTGGATCGGAGTTCGAGGGACGTCATCGAGCTGAACGTGTGTAGAACTCGGAGGTGCCGTGCGTTCGGTACTTGATCGGTCGGATCGTGAAGACGTACGACTACATCAACCGCGTTGTGATAACGCTTCCACTGTCGGTCTACGAGGGTACGTGGACAACACTCTCCCCTCTCGTTGCTATGCATCACCATGATCTTGCGTGTGTGTAGGAATTTTTTTGAAATTACTACGTTCCCCAACAGTTGTGACCAAGCGCAAGTCTGACCCGACCATGGTCAGGCATCTGTATAGGAACAATAGAACTCGGCAGTTCCTGTTTCAAGAAGATCACAGCCGTAAAACTGTGTATAAGCAATAGTTTATGAACAACATATATAACAGAAAACAGCTCGTACCATAAGTTTCTCGACACAGTTGGACCTGTTCAACGAGTGCAGCAGTGGCACACATATCCCACGTGGCCTTCCACCATTGAAACGCCCCACAAGGACCTCAAGACGATCAATAAAGTGTAGGAACTTGTGGATGTCGATCCAGTCAACTTCAGTGCCATTAGTAACAGCCGAGTTATTACAGAGTAACAAACGAGCAGACTGCTTAACTCTAAAAAAACCTACACGTGCCACCAATTATAAGAAAATATTAGTTAGAAGTAGCATCTTCGTGAGAGATTCGTTGCTACTTCTAAAGTTAAATTGTGATTAGTTAGACAGAATAGGTGGATTAAGAAGTAATCGATGCAACAAGCAAGAACCAGATACAAAACTAACATGGATGAAGAATTGGAACGATGTCGGGGTGGAAGATCGCAGTGAAGATGAGACCAGGTTCTGCTATTTCCATCAACATTCGTGCGCCAACTTTCAGTCCGTAACACTTGAGAAAGTTTATCCAAGTTCGGCCATAAAAAAGCAGCGATCTTCTTGGTTCATGAACCCAACTCGGAACTTATATCCATGGCTTGTCTTCACTGTGACCATTAAACTAGTCTATTCAGTTATGGCAAGGCCGAGCATCTTGAGTACATGTGTTTTGGCAGAGCAAATAATACACTGCAGGAAAAATAATATGAGAACACAGCATGTTCAAAAAACCCCACCCTCCCGGATAGAAAAGAGGATTCTAGGAACATACTGTGCGCGTTTCAAAATGTTGTGTTAGGATAAGAAGGAACAAGTGTGGCGTCTCGCCGAGGGCGCAGAAACCTGTAGGGTCCTCGCACTTTGGGCACTGCAAATGAAACACACTAGATTCAGTAGGAAGAAAAATGCATCAACGGCGGCGGCTGCCATCCTAGGATTACCTGCGACCAAGGGACTTGGATTTATCGGGGATGGATGAAGAATTCGTACCTGGTTCTCCATGAGAAAACCCTATGCAATCGCCGAGAGGGGGTTTTCTCTGAACAAGCAGACGAGGGAGAAGGGGATTCAGGCCCAGTGAAATATTGCCGCTTCGTCCGTCCAGCTTACTGCTAAAGCTGGAAAGGGGGGGGGGGGTTTGTGATTTGACGGCTCATTGGGCATTACTGCGGCGCTACGACCGGGGTGTGTCTACCGTGAAGTTGTGCACTCTAATTTGTGCATATGGCACGTGGACCCCGTTGCCGGTTACCCCACATATCAGCGAAAGGAAGTAGAAAGACAGGAGTAACTAGTTACACATAAATATATATTTTGACAGAGAGATACTCCCTCTGTAAAGAAATATACAAATCTTTTATATCACAGGCTCACCTTGCCGAGAAATATACTCCCTCTGCAACGCACGGGCATTATGGGGGTTTAGCTTTTTTTATGGGGGTTCAGCTGAGAATATAATACTCAGATAGGCTCACGGTTCTGGACTTTGGGCCGCAGGCCGACCCTGCATGTTTGGGGGCCCATGTGTTCTACCTCAGCGCTTTTCATATTGCAAGCGATCGGTACGGCGCTGGTTTTAGATGCTGTCACAAGGCGAATACACAAAATTGAATAAAGCACGGCAGCTGTTGGAATGAAATCGAACGACAGTTCCTGTAAGGGCATATTTATCCCTAAGTTGTTTTGGTGATTGATGACAATGCTTTTGAGGACTAATCGTGTGCATTGAGTGTTTTCAGAGATTCATCCTTTTGGCACAAGACGACTCCCTCCCCTCGGAGCTTGAAGCGAAGACGGTGTAGTCCTTTCGAATTAGTTTGGTGGAATAGTTTCATAGGGATCACCGTACTATCAAGAGGGGGTCCGCTTTGGAAAGGCTATGGCGGAATCATCACGTACACTTCCTTTGCCCCCCCTCCGAGCCTTTCCGCTTCTATGATGGGCTCGTTCCTCTCTTCAGTGTGTCCTCTCTGGTCCCAGCGGTAGTACCGCGGGCCGGAGCGATAGTACCGCTTGGGTGCTATAAGCGGTAGTACCGCGCCAGAGCGGTAGTACCGCTTTGGAGCGGTAGTACCGCTGGTAGCCCCCAGCCGTAGTACCGCTGCGGTCTCGTGCTAGTACCGCCTCGATTCGAGGGGTCTTTTTTCGTGTCGGGTTTTACGGTACTAGCCACAGCAGTGGGGGCCGTAGTACCGCTCGTATGCGGTAGTACCGCCCTGCCACCGCGGTAGTACCGCGAGGGGGAGCGGTAGTACCGCTTATAGGGGCAAGCGGTAGTACCGCTGGCCAAGCGGTAGTACCGCTCTCTGCGGGGCTGAAGTGGGGGTAACGGTTGGATTGTTCCCCCCACTATATAAGGGGGTCTTCTTCCCCAAAGTTGACTTACCTCTTCCCCCAAAAGCTCCATTGTTGCTCCAAGCTCCATTTTTGCCCGATCTCTCTCCCTAGCCAATCAAACTTGTTGATTTGCTCGGGATTTGTTGAGAAGGCCACGATCTACACTTCCACCGAGAGAAATTTGATTCCCCCACTTATCCCTAGCGGATCTTGTTACTCTTGGGTGTTTGAGCACCCTAGACGGTTGAGGTCACCGCGGAGCCATAGTCCATTGTGGTGAAGCTTTGTGGTGTCGTTGGGAGCCTCCAATTAAGTTGTGGAGATTGCCCCAACCTTGTTTGTAAAGGTCCGGACGCCACCTTCAAGGGCACCAATAGTGGAATCACGGCATCTCGCATTGTGTGAGGGCGTGAGGAGAATACGGTGGCCCTTGTGGCTTCTTGGGGAGCATTGTGCCTCCACACCGCTCCAACGGAGACGTACTTCCCCTCAAAAGGAAGGAACTTCGGTAACACATCCTCGTCTTCACTGGCTCCACTCTTGGTTATCTCGTCCCTTTACTTTCGCAAGTTTACTCGTGTTATATCTCTTATTTGCTTGCGTGCTTGTTGTCATTGCATCATATAGGTTGCTCACTTAGTTGCATATCTAGACAACCTATTTTGATGCAAACTTTAATTTGGTAAAGAAAAGCTAAAAATTGTTAGTTGCCTATTCACCCCCCCTCTAGTCAACTATATCGATCTTTTCAATTGGTATCAGAGCCTCGTCTCTTTTTAAGGACTTTACCGTCCGAAGAGTATGGTTGACGTCGTAGACGGTGTGGAGGAGCACTCCGGTGTGAATCCGGTCTCGTCTACAGGAGATGGGGGAACCGCGGTCTCTCGTGAGGAATTAAATGTGGCGTTGGACACATTGAAAACCTCCATGACTACCGAGGTCGAAAGCATGTTTAATAAATACTTAGAAGGGCTTAAACTTTCCACCGCACCATTGAAAGTGGGTGATCCCGCCAACAAGGTGACGGATGCTACCTCCGACAAAGGGGAAGCTACTAGCGAGAAAGCTCCTACCTCTAGTGGTAAAAGGGGCACCGGCATCTTTGCCCATGTGGAACCTCCACCTGTCTATGGTGGACCGCTCCCTTCCACTCATTTGAATCATGCCGGTCCGGCTCCTAAGATTGAGAAGAATGTAGATTTTGATTCTTGGATCTATCGTTTTAAGCGTCATTTAAATCATGTGAACACTAACCTTTGGAGAATCATTGAAGAAGGTTTCTATCCGCATGACCGAAGTAACTTCACTCCTAGAGAAGTTGTGGATCATCAATTCAATGAGAATGCTCTCTTCATCATCCAAGAAGCAATCCCACCCGAAGATCTTCCTCATCTCCGGCCTTACACCGTGGCCAAAGATGCTTGGCTCCAAGTTGTTTCCCTCTATCGGGGAAGCGCAAGCATTCAACGCTCCAACTATGAAGTGGTGCAAGATGAAGCCGACGAGTTTGCAATGAAAGAAGATGAAGAACCGCGTGAGCTCTTTCGGAGAGTAACCAAACTCGCGGTCTCTCTCCGAGATCATGGAAGTAAGGACACGGATGAGAATTGGATTAAGCGCAAATTCCTCAAGGCAATGATGCCCTACCACAAAGCCATGTCCTCCGTAATTCGTCAAAGGCCGGACTTCCACACCTTGTCATCAAGTGAAGTGTTGGATGAGTTTGTTGCTATGAGCATCTTGGACAAGACCGCCGACAATGCGGTTCTTCGCTCTCAAAGAGTAAAGAAGCCCAACCTTGCTCTAAAGGCCAAGGTTAGTATGGAGGAAGAGGATGAAGAGGAAGAAGAGGAGGGCAACCTCGAAGATACGAAGTATGCCTATCATGAACACATGGCGCTTGCTTCAAGGCAATTTTGGAGCAAGAAGAACACAAGGCCAAACTTCAACAAGAACAATTCAAGTGGCGCAAAGGGCAAGCAACAAGTGAAAACTTGCTTCAATTGTGGCAATGTGAGCCACTTTTTTGCGGAGTGCCCTTACGAGAAGAGGGAAGACAATGGTGGCAAGCTCATTAGAAAGGACAAGGCCAAGTCGTTCCCCAACAAGAGCAACTTCACCAAGAAGACTCTTCCCAAGGCATTAGTGGTACAAGAAGAGTACAACAAGGATGATGAAGATGATGAGTCGGTTGCCATGGCCTCCGTTGCCATTGCGAAGACTCCACGGATGTCTCTCTTCGACTCACCCAATGATAACATCACCGCCAAGTGCCTCATGGCTAAAGCCACCAATAAGGTAACCTCCAACATCAAAACTACCATCATTGATCATCCTTCTTCGACGGATAGCATTGATGAACATGAGGGGACAAATGTGGAGGAAAATGAGTTTGAGACCTTTATGGGTAAACTCAAGGGTAAATCTAAGAAGCACTTTGTTGCTCTCTTGGAACAACTTGGTGAAGCCAATGACATGATCGAGGCTCACGAAGATACCATCTCTAAGATGGAGGGGCATAGTCGTGACTATGCCGATGAGATTTCGGATCTTTCCAATGCTCTTGACGAAGAGCGTGGTCTTCGTTTGGCTCTTGAGGAGTCATACAACGATGATCATGCTAAGTTAAATAAAGATCTTGATCATTCTCTTGTTGCGTCTCGTGTGCTAAACTCCGAGAAGGAAAAACTTGGGGTTGATCTTGCTAGACGTAAAGAGGAGTTTGACATTCTCGACAAGGCTCACAAAGTCCTGAAGGGCGTTCATGCTAGCCTCAAGGAGTCTCATGATCAACTCCAAGTAATGCTAACTAAGGAGAAAGCCACCTTTCCTCATATGGTGTTAATTGATACTGCAAATGCTACTAACCCTTGTTGTGAGCATGTGCATCTTGTTGAGGAGAATGCTAAGTTGAAGGAGCAACTTGAGAAAGGCCTTGTGTCATGCATACAAGGTGAGAAGAACCTCAACGACCTTTTGAGGAACCAAAAGGAAGTTGTGGCCAAGGAGGGGATTGGGTTCGCACCCAAGTCCAAGAACAAGAAGAAGAATGACAAGACCAAACGATCTCCCCCTCTCAAGCAAACTTTTGTGAAGGAGGGAGAGGGTACTTCCAAGGAGAATAAGAACAATGCGAAGGGTGACGGTGTCAAGAAGGGCAATACCACCCCATCCAACAAAGCCGGCGACTTTAATCCTGCTTATGTGTTATGCCGTGCAAGTGATGGGCATGTTTATGCCAAATTTGTTAGTTCACCTCATGAGTATATTGAATGGTCCATTTGGGTTCCTAAGACCCTTGTTACTAACATCAAAGGACCCATTACAAAATGGGTACCTAAAACCAAGCATTGATCTCTTGTAGGTGTTTGCTTCCGGTGGGGGATCATGGTTGCTCGATAGTGGAGCTACAAATCATATGACCGGAAGCAAGGACTTGGTGGTGGACGTGCACAAGATTCCATCTATGCCCACCAATGTCGAGTGGGGTGATGCCTCGTCTTCTAAGGTATTGGGACTCGGCAAAGTTGTCATTTCTCATGATCTCACGATCGAGAAGGTCATGCTAGTTGAGTCCCTCGCATACAATTTACTTTCCGTTCGTCAACTTGCTACCATGGGCTTTGCCACTTTCTTTGATATTGATACCGTGGCCCTCTTGTGGAGCAAGACTCTTAAAGTAGCCTTTGTTGGGCATGTCGAGAACGGTCTCTATGTGATTAACTTTTCGGAGCGACCCACTAAGACCGTGACATGCCTAATGGCTAAAGTTGACGTGGGATGGCTTTGGCATCGCCGTTTAGCCCATGTCAATATGAGATCTTTGCAAAGTCTTCTCAAGGGGGACCATGTCCGTGGACTAACGAACGTTAGTTTTGCTAAAGATCGTGCTTGCAGTGCTTGTATCAAAGGAAAGCTTCATGAGAAGGCTCACCCTCCCACGACTCTCATTTACTCGAAGAGGCATTTGGAGCTCCTTCACTTGGATCTCTTTGGGCCTCCATCCTTTGATTGTCTTGGGGGTAGAAAGTATTGCTTGGTAATTGTGGATGACTATTCAAGATACACTTGGGTGTATTTCTTCAAGAGGAAGAGTGAGACCCAACAAACCGTCATTGACTTTGCAAATGAAGCCCAACGTCAACACAATGCAAAGATCTTGACAATAAGAAGTGACAATGGCACCGAGTTCAATAACTACACCTTGGATGAGTTTCTTAGTGATGAGGGGATCAAGCATCAATTTTCCGCACCTTACACCCCTTAACAAAATGGTGTTGCAGAGAGGAAGAACCGGACGTTGATGGATGCGGCAAGGACCATGATGGCGGAGTTCAAGTCCCCATACAACTTTTGGGCCGAAGCCATCAACACCGCGTGTCATGCTTCAAATCGGCTCTATCTTCGCAAAGGCTTGAACAAGACTCCATATGAGATACTCACCGGTAACAAGCCCAACCTCAAGTACTTCCGGGTGTTCGGGTGTAAGTGTTTCATTCTCAAGAAAGGTGTTCGTTTGTCTAAATTTGAGACTAGAGCTCATGAGGGCATATTTGTTGGTTATGCTACAAACTCCCATGCTTACCGTGTTCTCAATAAGTCCACAGGACTTATTGAGGAGATGTGTAACGTGGAGTTTGATGAGAATAACGGCTCCCAAGTGGAGCAAAGTGGTACTTGTGATGTAGGTGATGATGTCCTTTGTCTTTTCCCAGTTGTGCAAATCCCGTATTGTCATCAATCCACCAAAAAGGGGGAGATTGTAAGGGCATATTTATCCCTAAGTTGTTTTGGTGATTGATGACAATGCTTTTGCGGACTAATCGTGTGCATTGAGTGTTTTCAGAGATTCATCCTTTTGGCACGAGACGATTCCCTCCCCTCGGAGCTTGAAGCGAAGACGGTGTAGTCCTTTCGAATTAGTTTGGTGGACTAGTTTCATAGGGATCACCGTACTATCAAGAGGGGGTCCGCTTTGGAAAGGCTATGGCGGAATCATCACGTACACTTCCTTTGCCCCCCTCCGAGCCTTTTCGCTTCTATGATGGGCTCGTTCCTCTCTTCAGTGTGTCCTCTCTGGTCCCAGCGGTAGTACCGCGGGCCGGAGCGGTAGTACCGCTTGGGTGCTATAAGCGGTAGTACCGCGCCAGAGCGGTAGTACCGCTCTGGAGCGGTAGTACCGCTAGTAGCCCCCAGCCGTAGTACCGCTGCAGTCTCGTGCTAGTACTGCCTCGATTCGAGGGGTCTTTTTTCGTGTCGGGTTTTACGGTACTAGCCACAACAGTGGGGGCCGTAGTACCGCTCGTATGCGGTAGTACCGCCCTGCCACCGTGGTAGTACCGCTCTGGGCCCAACGGCAGTACAGCGAGGGGGAGCGGTAGTACCGCTTATAGGGGCAAGCGGTAGTACCGCTCTCTGCGGGGCTGAAGTGGGGGTAACGGTTGGATTGTTTCCCCCACTATATAAGGGGGTCTTCTTCCCCAAAGTTGACTTACCTCTTCCCCCAAAAGCTCCATTGTTGCTCCAAGCTCCATTTTTGCCCGATCTCTCTCCCTAGCCAATCAAACTTGTTGATTTGCTCGGGATTGGTTGAGAAGGCCACGATCTACACTTCCACCAAGAGAAATTTGATTCCCCCACTTATCCCTAGCGGATCTTGTTACTCTTGGGTGTTTGAGCACCCTAGACGGTTGAGGTCACCGCGGAGCCATAGTCCATTGTGGTGAAGCTTTGTGGTGTCGTTGGGAGCCTCCAATTAAGTTGTGGAGATTGCCCCAACCTTGTTTGTAAAGGTCCGGTTGCCGGCTTCGAAGGCACCAATAGTGGAATCACGGCATCTCGCATTGTGTGAGGGCGTGAGGAGAATACGGCGGCCCTTGTGGCTTCTTGGGGAGCATTGTGCCTCCACACCGCTCCAACGGAGACGTACTTCCCCTCAAAAGGAAGGAACTTCGGTAACACATCCTCGTCTTCACCGGCTCCACTCTTAGTTATCTCGTCCCTTTACTTTCGCAAGTTTACTCGTGTTATATCTCTTATTTGCTTGCGTGCTTGTTGTCATTGCATCATATAGGTTGCTCACTTAGTTGCATATCTAGACAACCTATTTTGATGCAAACTTTAATTTGGTAAAGAAAAGCTAAAAATTGTTAGTTGCCTATTCAACCCCCCTCTAGTCAACTATATCGATCCTTTCAGTTCCTAACCAGCAATCAGAGTTGCAATTCTATCAACGATATACCATGTGATAAATAATACTGTCGTACTACTTATACACATAGGACACTTGTTTCACCATGCCAGATTATTACATCAAAATCTCTCGGAGGATAGATCAGTTTGGCAGTTGCGTGCTGCTACTGAAGAATTTCAAAGTTGATTTGGACCAGCTCTCCTTGATTTTGACATCATCCCCTACCGCAAGATATGATTTAGATTTGAACCTTGACCATCCTTTAGCATCAATCATCATGCGACCATGCTTTGTACTTACGGTATATTGAGCAGGTTCATTCACACCAAGGCTGCGCATGGTAAGAGAAACTTGGCCGCGGTCGCCCGGATTGTTGAACGACTCCCTCGTTGCTCTAGGAATTCTCTGTTTGCAAACAAGAAGACATACCCAAACATTTAGATCAACACAGTGAATCATGTGAAACAACATGGAAAGAAAAAAGAACGAAGCACTTGGGCGGCCAATGCTTACCAAGAAGGTGGACATGTCAGTTTTTGTAAGGACTTTGGTATATGAAGTGCGAACTGCAGCCCAGTCTGTTGCCGGTGCAACTGCACGGGCCGGAGCAGATGCAAGTGCAAGTGTTGGTGCAGGTGCCGAAGCCGCCGCTGCTACCGGAGATGGTGCTCCTTGTAGAGCTGGTGCCGGTATCGGAGCAGGTGCCGGTGTCGATGCCCGATCCTCCGGTAGATCAGACTGACCCGCTGACGCGGTCGGTGCCCAATCCTTAGCTGGATCAGACTGAGCTGCTGCCGTTGTCAGTGCTAGAGCAACTGCCGGTGCTCGATCTGTGCGAGACAGCGGCGATCGTGTCTGGTCTGCTATGATCAGCTTTCTAACTTGACTAGGATCCGTGACCGTGATCCAGTTTTTTTCTTCATTTATTTTAAACGCGAGAAGGACTAATTGTGGCGTTTTTGTTAAACCAAACTGCAGTTCATCATAGGGATTCAGCTTGTATTTAGATAACAGACTGATCCAATTTTTTCCAGTAATATAAGTGATGGACAGTGCCTTCGTTACTGACACGACATAAGAAGTGAAACCTGCAAAAGTAGCCATCGTAGAGCAAACCAAACGGTTTATTCTGTGATGAATGTCACATGGCAAAACCTACATCGTAAAATTGCAGGAAAAGAAAGAAAACATGACATTAAATCAATAAGATTTAGACAGTAAATCAATAAGATTTACTAGATGTGACACGAGTGAATCCTTACCAAGAAATCACTATGTTGAAGTACTAAATAGAAGATTGATCGTCCAACTACGCGTGGCATGCAGGGGCCCCGCCTACTCCCACAAGCAGGACAGTCCAAAGGTCGTGACAAATCGTATGGACCAAACATCCATGGGACTGGAAATCCTGGTGGGTGCGATAAACCCTGCAATGCATACAGATATTGGAGTGTAACCATAATTGATAAACGGTCCTCACAAAAAATATGATCTGGATACTTCAAAATATACAGACTGAATTGAGTGGATAGACATTAGAATAGACCGTTCACTCACCAAAAGCGGCAGTACTAATAAACAATACAGGATTCACAAACACAAATCAAGTACTGAACAATAGTACTTACTACAAACAAGCAAAGTTGCACTAACTAAACTCTGCAGACTATTTCTTGCCACCGACCTACGGGATGAACCCCGCATAACTGACTAGGCCATGGACTTCGTGTGAGATGTGTACATGCACCATCACCATCTTGTCAACCTTGGAGAACCTAACAGAGTGGTCTTTCCACTCATAAACATGATGATGAAGACATGCCGTATCAAATTTGTTGGTAAGCTTTACAAGAACCACACCCTTCGTAATCGAAGGCACAGCCATGAAATTGTTGTGGTCAAGTACAGCCTCGAGAGCACGCCTGACAACAATGCTATAGGAAAACACTAGTTCAGGACACGTGGCGACAAGGACACAGCAGCTGGATAGTTCAGCAGTAGAACTCACCATCAGGTCTTCCAGTTCACACGGCATGACTTTGAGAACTTCATCTCCACCGCGGACCTGGTTCTAATTCAAACAGAAACTGTTGGGGATATAACTACTAGTGTAATCCGCCCAGGAGGGGCCGGATTACGCAATGACAATTCATCATATGAAGCTCAATATTAAGCTTGAGGATGGCGGTTCAATAAAGGGCCTAAAGCCCGTAGGCGACTTAAGGCCCGTAGTGATAAACCGCCATAATGGCATGACTTGTGTTGTAAGGCAAGATTAACTAGTCACCGAGCTGGATACTATTTATAAGCCGGCCGGGACTCTGTAGGCCGCGGGGCGTCAACCCGTGTATATAAGGGGATGACCCGCTGGCGGTTTAAGGCAAGTAACATCAAATCGGTAGCCAAGCATAGCGGATTCGCTCCCTGGTCATCGAAACCCTAGTAATTCCACCTCAACTGGAGTAGGCTTTTACCTTCACCGTAAGGGGCCGAACCAGTATAACCCTCGTGTCCTTTGTCCCGCTTTAACCCCTTTAAGCTTCCTAGCTACGATGGCTCCACGACTAAGTCCTTTCACAAGGGCATCTGCCGTGACTATTCCACGACAGAAACCATATTTTATTACTACCTCCGTTCAGAAATATAAGATGATTTTCGATATTATACTCCACATATGACAACATACACGGACAGAAATGAGTGAACAAAGACACTAGAACATGTCTTCAAAGGCATGAGAGCAGAGGGATTACATGCAATATCCATAACACAAGTTACTGAGGCAAATATACCCTCTTAAAAGGTAGCATTGATCTTCATAAAGTACTCCCTCCGTCCCAAAATTCTTGTCTTAGATTTGTCTAGATTAGAGATGGCAATGGGTACCCATTACCCGCGTACCCGGCGGGTAAAAACCCTATTAGGACAAGGGTATGGGTCACAAAAATACCCATGGGTACATAAATAGAAAAATTCAAGACCCATTGGGTATAGTGGGTACGGGTATGGTTTAGTACAACCCATACTCGTGTACCCATGTACCCGCATGTAATATGAGTTTTTAAATATGCCTTAAATATTATGTATCCATATGCTAAATGTTTTTTACATAAATCCTGCAACTGGCCCACAACAAAGCCACAGGACCCACAAGCCCATCCCATACGTGTACGTATCTAGGTGATTAATGTCCTTGTCTCAAAAAAGGTGATTAATGTCCAGAATTGCATCGTTCCTTATATGGCTATATCAGCGTGATTCACGTCTAAAATTACCTCGCACGCTCGTAGCAGCCAGCGCCCAGCAAATCGATCTCATCTTCTCGCCGCTGCCCACTTCCGCCGGCGCCTCCAGCCGCTTGATGCCTCGCACCACCACCCCTTTCCTGTCTTCCGAGGTGGACGCCAACACCATGGATCCAGGGCCTTGCGCCTCCGCGCGCTAGGAAAGAGCCAACTCCCCGGCTGACATCAAGGTCTCCCTCCTCCTGCTCTGGGGTCCAAGGCGCAGCATCGTTGCAACTCTATGTCCAAGTTGTCCATGAAGCAGCGACACCCTAGCTTGCTTAGCAATGGTCCATCTGCTGCTGCTGCTACCAAACACAAGAACAAGAGCAAGGTTATTTCGGCTAGGTGAGTTTCAATTTTATTTACTATTTTATGATTATGAGCGCTGATCTTAGAGTAGGAATATATTTGTTGTCCATAGATAATGTCATGTATTCATGTGTTGCTGTCATGATGTGTTGATGTTTATAAATTATTATTTTAAGTTGTTGTTTATGACTATGTAATGCTTAAATTGATGTGTTGCAAATCAGGGTAATTTTACCCACGGGTACCCATTTACCCTGACGGATGATGGGTATGGGGAAAAGTTGTACCCGTCGACGGGTATGGGTACGGGTGATGGGCAAGATTTGGGGCGACGGGTAAGGGTATGGAGTGGCTCTACCCGTACCCAAACCCTGCGGGTGCCATCCCTAGTCTAGATATGGATGTATCAAGTCACATTTTAGTATTAGATACATCCGTATCTAGACAAATCTAAGACAAGAAATTTGGGACAGAGGGAGTAGTTGAAAGTAATCTATAAGAAATCAGTGTCAACCTCTCGCATGTTTTGGTCAAAAGAGGAATTTAGAACCGTCATTTGGCACACTAAAATCACATGCAAGATCACCCAGAAAGTTGTACTACCAGTACTAGTACTGCGTGTTAGATGAAAAAACACGATCAAGATCGAGAAAAAGATCGTCAACAAGAGACATTACCTGGACTTGCTTAATGAGGGATCCCGGAGAGGGGGGCTTGGACAGGGCGATGGCTTTGAGCTTGTCTGCGGTTGTCTCGGCGGGGTGCTTGCGCTTCTTCGTACCATGAGCCTCGACGGTTTTGGCCAGAGCCATAGACATCACGTCGGTCGGTGCTCCGGCGTCCATCCAAGAGAGGAAGCTGAGAGAGAAGAGTGAAAGGAGGAACGAGATGAGGGAGAAGCGAAGCGAGTGGGGGTTTTCTTCAAGAGAGGAAGCTGAGAGAGAAGAGTGAAATGATGGTTGCTTCGTCCGTCCAACTTATTGCTGGAAAGGAGGGGTTTTTTGATTTGACGGCTCATTGGGCATTACTGCGGCGGTTCGATCGGGGTAGTCTACCGTCACTCTACTACGGAGTAATTTAGTGCATGGCTGGTGGACCCAGGTGCTGGCTGTCCCACACATCGGCGAAAGTGAGTAATTTAGTGCATGGCTGGAGGAGGATCCGCACGGTAGAGCGTGTCCACTGTTTTTCTAAAGAAAAAAATGATTACAGCAAGCGTTTCCACTCATACGACGGAGGAGTGCGAAACACGGCAGCCACTTGAACATACATAGTGCTCCTACTACTAGGCGTGTGCAGTGGTTCATACGTCAGTACTACACAATCTTGTTGCTAGTGTAGTAAGATATGAGGATAACAAACGATGTTGTGCGCATGTCAACTACTCCTATATGTAACATAGTACCGCTTTTTCGACTGTCCGGTCGAGAATGAACGGTGAGATCAATGTTAACAGAACTAGGTCCACAGCGCACGGAGAGTACGGTGCTACAGTACTCCACGAAAGATGAACCATATGAAGCACGAATAGTGTTAGGCAGGGTGTATGAAGGGTGCACGGGATGGGAGCAAAAGTTCCCTTCTCGACCCACTTTTGGGTGTTTGGCAGAGTGCATGAAGGGTGCATGAGTCCACACTAGTAGGTTGACAAAAATACACGAAGAGGAAAAAACTATATTGAGATGAGAATGCAACCAAACACACCCACACGCTTTGTGCTACAGTGACTGATCTGCACCGTCATGTTCCGCCGAGACATGGACATGCCCATGTAGAGGGCGCCTAAACACCACCGAAGTCCCTCTGCTTCTCGAGGCGCATGACGTTGGTGATGCAGGGTGCAACCGCCCGCAGAGCCCGCTCCCGGTCGACGGGAGCCAGCTCGTCAAAGACGGCGTCCAATGGCACGAATGGATTCCGGTGACGGAGCCCTGAAAGGATTCGCCCGGCAACGGCGACGGCAGCCCGCAACCCCTCCTTGTCCACCTCAGCCCCCACCATCGCGCGGAGACGGCTCAGCTCCTCGGAGATATAGGTGAAGAAGGAGACCAGGTCAGGAAGCCGCAGCTCGTTGAAGTCGACCGGGTGGTCGAACGGGTTTAGCCCGACGGCCGGCATCGTCGCGCTGGCACAACGGTAGGCATCGCGCAGCCGCAACATGTGTGTGGCAACTTGGTTCACCAAGTGGTTGAGGCGATCCTGGACCTCGTCACGATCGTCCCGCTCGCGCTCCAGCCGGCTCCCCTGACGGCCTATCGTATCTCCCGCTTTCTGTAGCAATGCCGCCGATGCCTCGAGCATCTTTGTGGTGGACGCCTGCCGCTTTCGAAGCTCTGTGAACTCCCGCACATAACGGAGGAGCATGGCACTCCTCTCCTCCTTGAGCTCACGGAGCTCCACGTACTTGGCCCTGAGCTCCGCATCCTTGACATGGAGCTCCTGTGTCAGGCGCCTCACCTCGGACTCCGTGATCTGCTGCGCCGCCATGGCACCAGGTAGAAGCAATGGGGAGAGGAAGCAAAGGGGGCGAAACGGCTGAAAGGCAATGCAATCTATGGGAAGGCGGAGGGAGCGGGGAATCTTTTGGTTTTCACCACGGTAAAACACGAGTCGACGACTTCTCACATCAGGGAGCAGTGGGTTTTTACAGGCGGAGTCATCGTGACTAATTGCTGCCGCGCCTGCTCCCGTCAATCAAAAAATTAAAAATCCTGCCGCGCCTGCTCCCGTCAATCTAAAAATTAAAAATCCTGCCGCACCCAAACACCAGAGCAACGCCGTGGTGGATATTTAAATTTACCTGCCGGCAAGTAGATAAAAAAAGGGTGAAAAAACAAATGTGGCGGCGGCCTAGCTAATCGGTCGAACTAGCCCAACTAGCTAGCCACCGTGCTTCACTGATGTACTCGGCGGGAAAGGTGGTCTTTCGTGATTTGACGACTCATTTACTTGCTTCGGCGCTACGACCGAGGAGGACCCAGAAAACGCGCGGCAGGGCGTCCCACGTCAGGAAGAATATATGCGTGCACCACCCGGGAGGACCCCGAAACCGCGCGGTAGGGTGTGCCACGTCTCGGCACGGAGGAAAAATGTGCGTGTAAAAATATACTGTATCAGACGTAGTACCTATGTTTCGACCTCGGGACCCAGCCAGTCGGTCGAAAACACCCCACTAGCCACACAACTTCATCATGCAAACGTGGCACAGAGGATAGATGTGGTTAGCTCCGTCTCGACCAGCCACAATGTCTCTTGCTCTAGGCGATTCTTCTATTTTCCAAGCTTTTTTTTAGTTGTAATAACACCAGGGCAAGCTAGCGCCGCTCTTCGTGTGTGCCCGTGCAAAGGTTAGACGATGGAGAGAAGAGAGATTGAGATCGCAGACCTGGGACCCACCAATAAGTGAGACAACGGTCATGCACGTGTTGACGAGGCACTCCCTCTACTCTACTCAACGCAAGTACTGTATAAAATCAAGTTATGGGACAAAGCCAACAACCGTTCGTTTTTTCAGGCTATCGACTTACGCTTTGTAGTCCAGGTTGCCAGTTTGAATCTCGTCTTTCAGATTTGTTAGTTTTAGGTCCAAATTTGATTAATGACAAGTGGGACCCCCGTGTGTTGTTCCGATATTTCAGTGTAGGATGGTTTTTTTGAACAAACACTTTGTGCGGTTAGACAAGTAACGGCACGAGTTACACCTATTTTGCAAGTTTACGAACAAAAATGACAGCGGCATAGAATATCACATCCACCCCGCAGCTTAGATACTATGGTGATACGAGTTTTTACACCGTTGGAAGTGAGATCCAATGGCTTGGGAGTAGTCTTTGTAATTATGCGCAATTTCCAAACTCTCCAAAGGTTTTTTGCAAATAAAACATTCAGGCCTCGTGTGTGCCGCTGCATCTTCGATCCAACGGCTCCCCGGTGCTCATATTAGGTGCTCCCGGTAGCTTAATTACCCGCTACGGTGATATGAGCATCTAGGTCGTATGATCAGTCATCAGATGGCACATGCGTAGTACTTGTACTTTCTGCGCATTTCCCAAACTCTATCAGTCGTATATTGCAAAAACATTCAAACCTCCTACTGTGGGCCGTTAGATCTCAGTGAACTCGTATCACCATAGAATCTACGGTGCGGGAGCACCTCATACTCTCCCGTGCAAGAAAACATAATGTGCTATCGCAGCTTGGATGCTACGGTGATACGAGCTTGTTGAAGGTCGTTTGATCTGAGATCCAATGGCATCTGAGCAGTATTTGTGCTTGTAAGCAGTGGCAGAACTCTTTTGGGGCTTTTCTGCAAAAAAACATTCGAACCACCGAGGAGGTGTTGGGTCACAAATCCAACGCCTCCGAAGAGCTTGTATCACCAAAGCATCTAAGTTGTGGTAGCACATGATATTCTTACATACAGGAGAATATGATGTCCTCCTTCATCTCAGATGCTACGGTGATACGAGCTTCGAGGTCGTTGGATATGGGATCAAAGGACATCTAAGTAGTTTTTGTACAAATTGTGTGCAATTCTCAAACTCATCAAGGTTTCCTGCAAAAATATTAAGACACATCATGTGAGCTGCTATATCTCAGATCTACAAGCTCCAAGCCACTCGTATTGGCATATAGCATCTAAGGTATGGGGGCACATGATATTCTCCCGGGGAGGAGGGGTGGGGGTGCACAAGCAATCGGTGGTTGGGAGGGTGGGGACAAATATAATCTAAACAACCCTAAACAGAGCTCCACAATTTTATCTAAGGTCGAGGGGTCGACCCCCGACAATCATAGCTCCGCCTAAACACAACATTTGCATGTACTGTAGTACTAGACTTAATATTCATGTTTCAGTTTCATGTTCATTATAAATATTGAACTGAGGACCATGGATGTCTTACATTTTACTCCCTTCGTTCCTAAATATTAGTCTTTTTAGAGGCTTCAAATGGACTGGCACATACGGATGTATATAGACATATTTTAGAGTCTAGATTCACTCATTTTGCTCCGTATGTAGTCACTTGTTGAACTCTCTAAAAGACTAATATTTAGGAATAGAAGGAGTATTTTTGAATTCGTGTCATACATGCATGGTTTGGAAAAATAGATGCACTTTACTTATTGGATTGTTGTTGTGTTCGTGCGTGTGTGTCTCTCTGTGTCTCTGTCTGTGGTCATATGCTTGATACATACAAAGTTTTCTCACCTCCATATTGTTCATCTTTTAAATTCAAATTTGCATTGGAAAATTTACTAGGGATACCATGAAATGTGAAATCCACATTGAGATCACTATATCACAAACTCACTCTAATTCAACAACTCGTCATAAATCAATTACCACGTTGAGATTAGTATTTGCAAGGAAAATACGGGTATTGTAATACACATAGATTCATTCGGCAATTTAAAAGGTTCCTTTCGTATTCTCGAATGGTAGGACCCAACAGTGTACCAGCCAGACCTTGGCTCATGTTGATCCTAAAAAAAACCGGGCTCGTGTCCTTCGGTGGCGTGCGTGGTACGCACATTAGGCAACCCCAACCAGTCGAGCCTCAGCGTTTCAAGTCGAAATATTTGGCGGCCAGAATTCCAGCCCTAGGAAATTCCCCTCATGTCCCCGGTCCATAATGACTACCGATCAACAACGGAGGGATGCTTTAGTAACTAGACAACGTTACCTACCGTGCCGAGCACGGTTCAATTCCCTCGGTCGCCGCTCGTCAAGGTCACCCGTCAACTGCATTGCCTAGTACTACTACTACTACACCAAGATGAGAACAGAATTGAGCCCGTTTGTTCGTGCCTAGTACTTGAGTTAATATATCAGGCAATGCACTGGTACGGAGGGATTATCCTTTTACTCTGCATATATAACTTGTCTGAAGTCTAACTAAGCAAAATGTTTGACCAAATCCTTTCTTAAGAAATACAACAGGACAGATGTACGGCTTGAAAATTTATTGCATGATGCAGGTTATGATATTGTTTCGAATCCTGGATCTTAAATTTCAGAAAATCCAAAAGTGAGCATAAATTCTTGAAACTAAGCATGGTCACGTGATATGGCACAAATATTACTTCGTAAATTTTTTCTTCAATTTGAGACAAGGTGCTTATGACAAGTTGCACAAATGAGAGCCAAGATATTTTGGAACAAAGACCTGTCACGTTAAGGCGAACGCTTTCACTATTGAAACCGTGGGCGTTTACGTGCCGCCACGAGTCCCTGCTTCTCATCAGCAGGTGCCGTCCGAGCAAGCGTGTGAGTCGACGGGAGGCGTGCAAGTAGACCGCTGCGCCGGCTGTCAGGGAGGCGTGCGAGCAGACTGCTGTGCAGGCTCACCGGGAGGCGAGCCCTTTGACCAGGCTTCGCCGCCCACCATCGTCCCAACTGCTCCCACTTTTAATGTCGTCGGCGCCGCAGTTTAAAATCAACCCCGCACTACCCGGTATCGCTACAATCCTCTCTCTTCCTCTCCGATTCTCCTGTCGTCTACCTCCAACTAGCCTGACCTAAACGTACGCCATGCCGCATCACGATGGTCTCCCCTTAGTGTTCTAGTTTCTTGAGGAAGACACCCAGCCGGAGTCTCAAGAACATAAGGCGCTTTGGGACGAGCTTGAACTGGCCTTGCGGGAAGACGCCGCGCCTGTCCCTGCTCCCGTTCCGGCTCCCGTCGCCCTGACTACGCCAGCGCCCATCCCCGTGGCATTGATGGGCTGGGAGCCGCACATTGTCGCCAAGCTTGATCCCACGGGGTTCCATGAGGTCCCCACCGACTTTCACGCACCCGTGCACCTACCAGCGCATGCGCCTGCGCGTGCACTGACGCGCACGCCCGTGCCGGTGCCCGTGCACCTGCCATCGCATGCGCCTGCGCGTGCACTGACGTCCGCGCCCGTGCCGGTGCCCGTGCACATGAATGTCCCCGCCGCGCCAGTGCCACCCTCAGCAGCATGGATGGCCACCGTCGACCGCTTCCTTGCACCAATGCCAGTCGCCTCCTCCTGCCAGTTGACTCGCTCCGAAGTCCAGAACATTTTGGCCTTCCTTGAAGCTAGGCCAACGTCCAGGAGTACGCCAACAACGGCGCAAGACGCCGCCACACCGTCGGTCTGTGGCCCGACGACACAGAGCACGGCAGAGGAGCCGCTTCCCACCGCGAGACGCCCCCGCCGCCGCCACGTAATCTAAATTTGCCATGAAAACCGTTCGGATTGTCATGCTTAAAATCCGAACATTTATCATTTCCGTTTATTTTATATCGATCGTCGTATAATTTAAAGTCGGAGTCAGACTGAACGAAATGTATGGTTTGATCGATTGAATGTTCTGCTAGAGCCGTATCAAATTAAATATAAAACGTCATCAAGCCACATGTATTCTTTGTCGTCCAACGACCTAGACTGCTTCAATGTCGAGCGCTCAACACGTTTAGCGTGCAGTTAATTTCATGCCAAAAATAGTGCTAATCACATGACAACACGCAAATAATATCCTAGTAGTTAATATCCGCATGCACTTAATATACTTCCAAATTAACGTGCATTGCACGTACACACTGACTAGTGCTGCTAGTACGTGAAACTGGTGCCGTGACTTGTGAACGCGTCCAGATATGGTCAACGGCAACATCGCCCGCGAGTTCTTCCTGTTTGCCCGTGCGTCTAAACGCAGAACGAGGGGGGGGGAGAGAGCACACATGGAACCCACCAGTAAGTGAAGGCCAATAGTACTAAAAATAATATTACATGTTATCCATTAATTAGGCTGTGGTAATATAAAAACATTATGTGAACAAAGGGGGTACAACAAACATTGCTATTCTACGTATGTTGCCTATTGACGTGCGGCTTGAAGGCCCGGTCGCATGTTCGATCATCGTCCTTTATTTTTTAATTTGTATATGGGTCCAAATTTCTTTCATGACATGTGGGCCCCTCGGTGCGTAGTTTGTAGCACTTTAATTTGTGGGTCGAAATTTGTTCCATTCCAAGTGGACTATCGGTGTGTAGTTTTGTAGCTTATTTATAATAAAAGAGAACAACATAGTTTTTTCACTAATACCATGGTGCGATGTTGAAGGCGAGAAAGGACGTGCGAGAGAGTGATGACCGAGCCAGAGGGAAATCAAATAGGGAGTTGCGTGGGTTGCAACAGTGTTTGGAGTAGTTGTGGGCCGAATGCTACGAAAATATAATCTAAACCGACCGGAATAAATGCCTACACAAATTAATCCAAGGTTGGAGTGCCCCTCGCAATGTAAATAGCTCCGGCTTTGCGAGGGATGGAGAGGTAGTAGCTTCAACGCCTGGAAGATACGGTGTGAGAAAGCGAGGTCAATCGAGAGACATATAGATTGAGAGACAAAATGAGTGTGGTCCGACATTCATTGAACAAATATATATGCTCTGGAGAGATATTGTCCGATTGAGCTTTTTGGCAAGGGTGAGGGCTGTAAGATAGAGCTTGAGAGATGATCCAGTCACAGACGTGTAGATATATTTTGTGCGTGGGAGGAAGCAAGGTCAACCGATCACATAGGGTCGCCGTGCGATCGAAAGAGTGAGACGGGTTGGAGAGAGTGACCTAGATAGACAATGTGCGTGAGAGAGTATACAATGTGAATAGGTTGAATTGGGCTCAAATATGGTGATATATCGTTTTTGTCCGAGAAAGAGCGAGGTCAATGGAGACATACGGGGAGAGAGAGAGAGAGAGAGAGAGAGAGATTGAGTGAGCGTGGCCCACCATGAGGTCGAAAGAGTGGCGGCGACTTGGATGGACTGGCCTAGATAGACAATCTGCGTGAGAGAGTATAGAGTGTGTCGATCGAGGCCCGAACAGGGAGATATATCATTTGTGTGTGAAAGAAAACGAGGTTAAACGAGACTCAGATAAAGAGAGCGAGATTGAGCAAGTGTGGCCCGCCGTGCGGAAGAAAGAGTAAGACAGTCTCGAGGGAGTGACCTAGATATACAACGTGTGTGCGTGCGCACGAGAGGTTGGGGGGGGCTAGATAGGCAATGCATGTATTTAGCGCGAGAGGGCGAGAGGGAGAGGGGGGAGAGAGAGAGAGAGAGAGAGCTCGGCATGGGGTGCAATGGCGGGTGTGTGAGGTAAATACATTTGGTAACGGAGTGGAAAAAGGGGTTGTGTAGTTGAGAGACTTAGAGATCGAAACATGGAGAGAAAGAATGAACGTGTGTTGGAAACCGATAGCTTCCTAAGGTGGTCAGGAGAGGAAGATTGACCGATACAGGAAGTATGTAGCGTTTGTGCGCGGGGGGGGGGGGGGGGGCTAAAAACGACATTTGAATGTACATAGTACGAGACTTAATATCGATGTTTCAATTCGGTGTACATTGTAAGATTTGAACGAGGACCAGACATACGGGTAATTATTTCGAATTCATGCCATACTAAGTTTCGAAAAGTTGACATTGACTCAGTTTGTTGTGCTATTTTGTAGGTCATATGTTTGAATCCATCCAAAAGTTTTCTCACTACCATGGTGTTCATCATATACATATGAATTTGTATTAAAAAAGTAGCGTGGATATAGTGAAATGAGAAATCCACGTTAGAATTGGAAATCGCTACGTGACACACACTCTAATTCAAATAACTAATTATGTGACACACACTCTAATCCACGTTAGCGTGGGTACCGTTTCGATTTTTTTTCAAATAACTCCTCATTAATTAATTTATAGTACTCCCTCTGTTCACTTTTATAAGACCTTGAAGACATTTCAGACAATGTGCAAAACAGTTCATTTTAAGTTGTCTGAAACAACTTACAAAAGTGAACGGATGGAGTATCTTGTTTCGAATGACTAATTATTGCAAGGAAAACACGGGCATGGTAATACATACAGATTCGTTTGCAAATGAAAGAAGATTCGTTTGCATTCTCAAATGTAGGCGCACCAGGCAGACCAGGGTCGTGTCGGGGTGGACGCTGCTTCGGTGCCTTAAAGGCAACTGCCTTTGGGTCACTGACATGTGGGCCAGCCACCTGTTGGGCCCACATGTCATGGACACAAAGGCAGGTGCCTTAAGGCACCGAAGCATAGTCCTGTCGGGGTGGTCGCGTGTGTCGGACGGACGCGTAGCACCCAGCCACCCACCCCCTCCCCCCAAAAAAGGACGACGACAATATAAGTTCGCGCTTCCACGTTTCGGATTGAAATATCTGGCGGCCCCAATTCCAGCCCTGCAAAATCTCTCTTCTCCACCGTCCCCTTCCGCAGACCAGATTGCTTCAAATCCCTCAACTTCGCCTGCCAACACCTCGAACTCGCCCTCACGTTCATCGTCTCTTCTGGCCCTCACCGTTACCCCACTCATGGTGACCTGGACGGACGAACGAGGAGACGATAGGTCGCTGCATTTCACCACCGCACCGTGTAGCCAACCATCTCTAACGCCCTGCGACTCACCGCACCGAGCTGGTATCACCGACAATGTGGAGCCGCACGCAACCGGACCCGTGCCTCACAGATACCGAGTTCCCACCACAGCAGAGTGCGCTATTCACCGACGGCACGTCCTCCCAGCTCACCGCGGCTACTTCACGAGCACATCGCATCGCACTTCGCCCCCAAGGCCGTTGGGGCTTCACCAACGTCTTCGTCCACCGCAGTCGGTAGCGCTCGCTGCCCACTCAAGATCTGATCCCGTGCAGCGGGCCAGCCAACGCCAGCGCATCACCCTCAACGGCTCTGAAGTGACCCGCACTCTAGCTAGGCGAGCATGCCCAAACGCCGGCCCGAACTAGGTATCCACACATCACTCCCTTGTGCACTGCTTCCGATGATGTTTGGATATCCTTTCACTGCTCTCTTTAGCGTTACACGCCTATGCAACTCTGACTTTAACTCTTATTTCTTCTGGAGATATCATCTGAAACAAGCCAAATCCATTTTTTAGCGAAGCATGACGGCTCTACGGGATCTGGTACACATCCTGCACACCCGTATAACCTTGTAAGTATCTGTCCTCCGGTACAACATCAAGGTCAATTCCTCTTATTTGATCAACCATTCGCCGTGTCAAAAATGCAGAGGGGGATGCAAGGAGCACAAGGCCTGCACATCCAAGCAAGTGGTAACATGGACTTGTACATGGAACATCCCAAGCGCAAGCAGAGCTGCAGTGAGCCTGTACAACGAGCTAGCGTAAGTCCCTGCATTTCATTTAATTCGTACTGGCATTCGTGTATGATTTGTGTGCAGTGGCTGATCCACGAATTCAAGTTACCAGGGGCGAACATTTAACTTAAAAAATACGGAAGGCACTTGCACTCCGGAAATCAACATAACTTGAGAAATGTGAAGCTACATGCACTTTGAAAACCAGCTAATGATCCAAAGTTAGTTCAGATTATAAAACACTAAATGATGCAAGCACCAAAAAACACAAAATGCAACATGGTGTACAAGGACTACAAACATGGTCTGTACCTGCTTGAATTATTCGTTCTCTGGCTGAAAATATCAAAGTGTAATTTGCACGTATAACCAGTGCGCAAACTGCATATCAATATATCTATCCTGCACAAGTATGGCAATAGTTTCAAACAACAGATTAGAAAAGTATTTATGCTATGTTGTCATGATACAGGGACTTTCTGGTAGATGGCCTCGACATTTCCTCAAGCTATGAAAATGCACTATAATTTGCTTGTCATCAATGCTGCAAATCTCTGTCTCTCTCAACATAGTTAGGATCGTCATTAGACACTAAATCCTTCAATGAGCTTGCAAAAACGCTTGCATTAGATCCCTCATTAGACACTATATGTTCATCACCAGGAGCATGTAAAATGTTTGCATCAAATCCTTCATTAGCAGTCTGTTCATTAGGCACTTCAGGCTCAAGAACAACATGAGCTTGTATGTTTGCACCGGAAACTTGATTAGATACATCAGATTCAGTCAGTTCAGTATTGATTGGGGGAGTTATAAAATAAGTAGAAATTGGTTTCATTTTCTCATAGATTCCCTACATACAAGCAGTTTTACAACACCGTCAGGTTTAACTATTGGCCAGAAATTGAAGAGTTGAATTAGATATAATCAGGGATGTGATGTACGTGCTCGTTGTGCATGCTACTCTTGCAAGCTGCGACTGTCCGTTTGCGCAAGCTCGATGCCATGCCCGTGCTGCCGCTACTGCCTCCCACGCTGGCTACACCTAGGGTTGGATCTTCATCTTCTTGTCCTTCCGTTCGCTTGAAGCCCGGCGACCGCCCTCCAACGAGGGCGCGAGGAAGTGATGTGTCGGTCTGTCCAGCGGCGGCTAGGTTAGGAGCGAACCAGACTGGAGGCTGGAGCGAATGAATTGGGATTTTTCCTGTTGTCGATCAATATGGGAGGCGCTCGTTGGCCGCGAGCCTGCTATAGGGCCTGCCTTGCACTTATGTTATTGGCCATCCAAATTGAAACATTTTTTCTTCATTTTTTTACATTGCCTGCTCGTGCGTTGGGACGAACAAAACTAGCGTGGGCCAACCTGGACGACTCAAACTAGGTGCACACTTTCCAGCCACCTGAGGTGACCGCCCATACCAGCCCCTATGGTGGCGTCGCCCCTTTTTGCGTGTATGATTGGATAGTGAAAAATATTCCAGTGGCGCTTTTGATTTACCCACAGAATGGTTGAATTGCTTGTTTCTATGAACTGAGTTCGCCAATAATGTGAAGGATGCCAGTCTTTTCATCCTATTGTAGATTGCTTAGATCTCGATATGCCAAAAGTAATCACATGAAATATACAGTAAAAGCCAGTGTGATGTGTTTGGCCACAACTAGTCTGACTACACGTCCTCATATAACATATCAAGGATGCACCATCTTACCAGATTAACCATTCGACTTACCCATGCAGTGTGGGAAGAAAGAAGTATTGGGACTGCGTATCCAAGCAATTGATGCCATGGACTCCTTCGTACAACCTTGTAAGCAAAAAGAAGTTGCAGTGTGCCTGTACAAAGAACTAGCGTAAGTTCAGTTACCTGCTTCTCGGAATTTTAGTTAGCCACTTATTGCAAAATTGTTCAATTACATTGCTTGGCTTAATTTAGTTTGCTACTAATTACATAATGGCACAGCCTGTTAACATATTGTAGACTGCGCCTATCTATGTGTTTGATACTTACTGTTAAGAATTACCTGTTTGCCTTAACTTAAATATCTACTTGTTTGTTTAACTGCTTTGCTGCTGCAACAGCGGGTTACAATGATGTTAATAACTACTTTTCAGCATCCAATTGAAACTCTTTAATTCCTTGTTTGTTTAACTGGTTTGCTGTTATAACTCCCAGTTGAGATGTTTTGCTAACTTCAACTTTTCTGAATCCAATCGGAACTTTAATGGCAAAACAGGTTAGCCCAAGATCAAAGAGCGAGGTCCCCATGGACGTTGCATCATCCCACAGCAGTGGCACCGGCCCAATCGTGCATTACGAATTGCCAACTGCTGATGCTCTAGAGGCTAAACTAGTGGTAGAAAGAGATTCTGCTTCTGCACTTAGAGATGAAGTTGACATGTTGAGGAAGCAAACAGCACAATCACAAGCAGTACTCAAGACAACCATTAAATATTTGGTGGATTTCAAAACGAAGCAAGCTGAGACTGACCAGATTGTTAAGGTCCTGAAGGAAAAAAGGAAATTAAATTCCTACTTGGTAAATCATAGGTGAAATGTTCTTTCCATAGTTGAATAACCTTTGTGTTGTCTGTTCATGTAATCAATCAAACCATTTGTTTTAGAGATCATGTAATAATTGTTTTTTTTGTTTTTTGGTTTGTAATTTTATTTGAGCACAAGTCTGTATCAATTGATAAGACTCGGAGACATTTCATTTGGATTGCTGTGCCAGACCTACAAATATGCCAATCGGGCTGAATGTGCATTCAGCAATAGTAGTAGTATAGATGGACCATAAGTGGCATCGGAAAGGGCCAAGATGCTGGCTAAAAAAGGATGCTGTTGTAGCCAAAAAAAGTACAGCGGCCTGGCTTATGTATGTAGTTGATATTATTGATCCATATACTCTATAAGTGTTTATATGTCTGTTAGTTCTGTACATTCTTGGTTGATTGACTCGGTATTTGAATCTTGATACATCGCTTGTGTACATATCTAAATGGGAGTACACATTATGCTGCGTGTGACATTTGAGTTGGACATGAAGTGTTCCAAATATTTGAATTCACCTTAAACTGGATTCTAGTTTCTGAATTTGAGTATCGGCATTTGTAAACCATATTCATATATGACAGTGGAATACATCTTTGTCGTCCTTTTGAAGATATATAAAACACATAGAATGATTTATAAAGATTCATATAGGAATACAAAATGGATTCGAATTTAGTTGCCAGGGTAAACGTGGATGCTTATTGTCCCAAAATTCGAAAGAAGCAGCAAAATGTCCACTCCCACGTCGGCTGCCCGAAGCCAAGTGTTTGGGAGATGGAAATTACTGTCTACCCATTACACGGACAATCCATCGGCCCGATTTCCACTGCTCTAAATAGGGGTAGGTTAGTAACTTCAATTAGACGTGACACGACCGCCTCTGAGCCCATTCCGACACGGTGGGCGTCAAACATGGGCGGCAAAACTCATTTGATTCAAGCTCGTCCGAAAGACCTCTGTTTCTCCCTCCATTCCCCATTCATACACGGTGGGCGGCAAAACAAACTCGACTCGGCCGAAATCGATGTAGGCAAATATTTTCAATAGGGGCAGGTTTGTAACTTCACTCAGACGTGACACAACCGCCCTACCTGTCAGCCCCGTTCATACACCGTGGGCGCCAACCATGGGCGCCAACCACCCTCTCCTCGCCCGAAATCGCTCTGGGCAAATATTGGCGAGATGCGAGATTACCGTCCTATCCCCAACCGACGAGACATCCAAATTTTAAACGGGGGCTAAGTTCGTAACTTTCCATATTTCAGACAGGCGCGTCCCAAAAACATGGTTCCCCGTACCTCTCCCTCCATTTTCCCATTCATACACCGTCCGCGCTAGAACACCCATCCCCACACCAGCCTCCGTCCGCCACCCCATCCATCGCCGCCGTCCTCCACCACATCCATCGCCACCGTCCTCCACCATGCCGGAGCGCCTACCAAGACCGCGTCGTCCACTGCTAGAGATGGACGTTTCTCATCCACGGCGACGGACCATTAGCCTTGCATCGCGTCCTCTCGCTTCATCGGCGCCGTCGTCCTCTTTGCCGGGGCCGCTCACACGACCTTCTCTTCCACCGCAACGGGACTTATCCCCCGATGCACCCGTCTACCGTCGCAGATCTGCTTCAACGCCACCGACAGCCATCGCACCCCCGATGCCTACACGGCGCCGCAAGAGAGGTGGTACTTCATATCTCCTCAACTTTTTGATCTCAACCAGAAAATAGATCTTAACTTGGTTACTCTACTTTCTTTTCAGCTCTTAGAATTTAGTTCTTAGTTCGAAGCAAACAATGGATGCTAAATATCATTTCTCCGGTTTGCAGCTTCAAATCTGCCATGGCACAGCCATAATACGGTTTAATTGATCATGCTTAGGGTTTAATTGATCATGTTGGTTCCGTGGTGGTTTCTTTAATAGAAATCGGAGGGGAAACCCTCTTTTGCTAAAAAAATATGCTTAGAGTTTCCCCCTTTTATGATCACTATACGATCAGAATACGTGCTTCGTGTCATAATAACACTGCTCCACCCATCAAGCTAAACAAGCTTAGTTGTTCAAATACGAATCTGATATTATTAAAACAGAGTTGTTTAATTGGTCAGCTAAATGTTCCTAAATTAGTTTCGAAAATGCATGTTCGCCGCTCGGGTGTGTATCTCTACAGGGTGCCCACGGTGGGCCGGCCCACCCTGGGATTTTGGGTCGTCCCAGGCCCCGATTCCCCTCTGTTCTGCTGCGCGCTTCCGATCTCTACTCGCCCCCAGCCGCCTGCCTCGCCGGCGACTTGCCGTCCCCGGACGGCATGACTCTAGGAGGAGACGCCGGACTAACAGGAGGCCAGGAGCCGCTCGCCCAACAGCGTCACCGCTGCCCGGGCGCGCCGCCGTGCCTACCTTCCCAGTCCGTTCAGGGCTCAGGCGTGCAGCACCCACCAAGCCAACCCGATTTATCCTGAGATACGTCCTCAACACTCAGCAGCCACTCCTCATCACCCATTTTCTAATTGATTCATTACTCATTAGGCAGGACTGTCATTAGGGTTTGTTGTGTGCTCAGTGCTACCTACACTTAATGGTTCAGATGTATTTCGGTAATCTTTAGTACCTCTAAAGTTCACAGGGTTTTCAAAATTCCGGCCCTCGGAACAGAAACTAGTCATTTTGGATTGTTGGTCGTAGTGACATTGACCCAGATTACTACTGCAAGCCAGGTTTGTTGACAATTTTACTTGTCTTTCTTACTCATTCGATATAATATCCAATTATTCACGTCGATTAGTTGCAAACAATAAGTGCTAGACAAACTTCTTCATTCAGATTTTGGACGGTCTCTTACTGCAGTTACAATTCTGCATACTTGTCCTAGTAAGCTCACAAGTAAATGATTGATTCACTACATCTATGCTTGCCTTGTCATATTTGTTGTCAATATTCTTTTAGGGTGGACCACCCTGTTTCTAAATACTGGAACCGTAGACATGAGTGAATAGTATTTCTCTATGTGATCTCTTCCATCATGTGTGGGTAACGAACACTGCATTGTATAGAAAGAAAGTGTCATTTCCAGCTTTTACATAGGTTTCGATCTTTTACATGGAATACAATCTGCCTACTTGCTTTGTGTCGCACTACCAACACTCCACCCTTGAAGCTAAACATTACGCCACTCATAATTGCTTAGTTTATTTGTTCAAATACGAATTTCATATGATTCTAATGTTCCTACTTCAGTTTTGAAATGTGTGCCTGCCTGTTATAGAGACATAAGGGGTTTGTATTTCTGTGTGTGGTCTGGTCAGCACGGTTGGGGAGGTGAACTTTGCATATGCAGGGGTTTATAGGGAGACACTCTCCGAGTTGAATCCGCAATGCATTCCATAGATAATCTGACTACTTTTTATGTTTTCATGAATCTCAGATTCTGAACAGCATCATAATGATTATGAGCTTGCGCGCATGAAAAGAATAAAGCAGAACAATGCCATGGCTGTCAAACTTGGCATTAAGGGACTGAAATCAAGTCTGGATGCAATGCAATGCAAACGCTCTCCACCTACAGATTCATGCTCAGAATATGATCCTAACAGTGATTCTGAGCTAGAGGGAGACCTAAGTCAATGTAGCTCCCTAGTGGAGGAGTCAGAGGAAGATGCCCTATCTTATTCACCCATCAAGGTACTTGCTCTAACTTTCCAAGGTTACATTGCTCGCACATATCTTGCAACTGATGCTTTGCATTGCTTCTACTTTGTTGAACTGCCATTAGCTTAGTTTACACATCGTGTATGTGAATACGCCCTGCCTATCCATTTTCAGTACATATTCCATCTGTCATCATACCATATTTATCCATTCAAATGTTGTTCTTGTGTATCAGACGTTCAAAAGGAAGAGGGCGATTGCTGATCGTGGAGGAGCACAAGCAAAGTATTTGGAAAAGGTAGTGGCACCTGATAAATCAAATAGCCCATTAGGTGTAGTTGCAATATCACCTGACCCACAAAATACCCCAACTCTAGCAGACTCTAGCCCTACTACACTGGTCATTTCTGATGCCCCAACTCAGCAGACCCCAACTGCAGCAAACAGTATGATTATGCCAGTTGACATAGCACCAGCTGTACGACGCAAAACCCCCATTCCAGCAAAGAGTACACCAAATCCAGTTGCCAAATCCCTTTTCGAACCAGAGAGAGCCCCAATTGCAGCAAATAGGACCCCTGTTCCATTTCTTCCCAGTTTAGAAGACGAAGCTTATGTTGTTGTCAGGAACTTTGTGCGCATCTTTCCTTCATGGAAAGATTATACCGCAGACACAGAACAATTTCCAGTCTTCCTCCGCAACTTACGCGTAAGTAATGTACTAATGTTATTCATGGTCATTACTGCATATGTTTCTGCTGACAGAAGACACAAGATTTCATTCTTTTAAATAGGCGAGGAGCAAACTGGATTGTGATGACGAGCAAGGGTTGGTTGCGCTTTTCAAGCACTCGTTGATGAAGTATCGTTCCTACCTGAGGCAAGCGCACTTCGATGGCAAGCCTCTGAACGAAATTTCTGTAAAGTCTCCGGTGCTACATTTATCCGACGGTGACTGGAATAATCTTGTTACACATTGGTCTCGGCTGCAGCGTAAGGTACTGTCTATGATATCACATCACAATTTGAACTACATTTCTGCATTTGCCTTAATGTCTCACTTGTACGAAAACTGTTAGCAGAAGAACATTCGTTCTCAAGGGACCACAGAATCTCGCAACTATACTGCACACTGCATTGCTCTTGTGAGTACCTCTTGCCCTGTATGACCATACTTACTTTCATAGCTGTTTGATTATGTAGCATCACTGCACATGTTAGCCTCGTAATCGTCCATTTGGTGGACATTATAAGATCCGTATGGACTCTTACATAAATTTAGAATCAACCCAATGCTTTTGAAGAGGTTTAGCTCTGCAGTCCTCTTGTAAGGACTGAACGTGGTCTATCACTGTACTTACATTAACAGCTACTCCCTCCGTCCCATAATATAAGAACGTTTTGTACAGTACACCAGTGTTCAAAACACTCTTGTATTATGGGAAGAGGGATTGGTTCATTTTGTAGCATTCTGCATCTTATCTCCCTCGCCCACCATTTACTAAAAAAGATCAGATCTATATTTAATCTTACCAACAAGTAGAATACACAGACAATGCCAGTGCAGAAGTGTAGCCCATTGCTCTTGTCAGTACATTTTGTCCTGTAACGCTTGTACTTCCAGGGATTGGTAGTTGATTATGTAGCATCAATCTGCATCTTATCTTCATTATCCTCTATCCCTTCCAGTATTATCATATCTATAATTACTCTCTACAAAATGTAGAGTACAGGCAATGCTTATGAAGAAGATTCTGTGCTGAAATTCTTGAGTTATCCTTCCCTTGACATGGAGAAGGGCATTATAAAGCCGGTGTTAACTGTTAATGTAAGTCAGTCCTTCTAAAGCCTTTATCCTCAACTGCTGTTTAATTTGCTCATACTCCCTATCGTTTACTGCTGTTTAGTTTGCTGTTTCTACCAAAATGCATGTTCGTAAGAACCGTAAGTTCTAAGTTTTACTTGTAAAACCAAATTCCTTATTCATACCATGCACATTACTTAATACTCCCTATATGTATGCTTGTTTTTGTGGATCTATAATCCAGTGTGTGGTGAAGCAGCCCACGTTTGCACCTTGTCATCTCCTGTTTTATCTTACTGATGTGGCTGATGATATGAACAACATGCCATGCACATTATCCAAAATAGATACAATGATTTTCTTTGCCCTTCATCTATGCTTGTTATGTTGACATGGTAATCCAGTAGTGTGGTGAAGCTCCCCGCATTATGAACAATGCCAAATTATGCTATTGATATTTTGAACTTACTCTTTATTTTCTAATTTGAAATTGGATAGAATTGACAGAACAGTTATCATCTTTGTTTATACACGTGCAAAACCTGTCATCTCTCTGCTTTGTTTCAGGGTGATATGCCTGATGGCATGCACAAGTCTGCTGAAGGCTGTGAGACAAACCCAACATATATTGCAGCAAAGAAGGCAAAACATCTTGAAGATAGCGAGACAACCCCAAAGTCTTGTCTTGATGCAGTGTTCAAGTTACTTGAGACTAACAGTCAGACAAGCTCACAGAATTCGTTGTCTGAATCAGTTCGACTTCTTCAGTCCCAAGTTCTAGCAGAAAGGCATTCTGCAACTCAACTTCGACTTGAAGTCCTATCTCTAAGAAAGATTGCGGAGAACACCAATGAAAACCTCATCGCTAAACAGCTACACCTGGAAGCTATGACCGACATGCTAGGCCGGTCTCACAGCCTTGCTCAGCAGCTTGCGCAGCAGTTCCCCCGCAAGGCTAACCTTTCTTGAACTGTCTTGGAAGTGGTCTCGGTTCAGTATTATTTTGTTACGCTGCAATGGTGCCCAGTTTTTGTAATCTGCTTCTTCGTTGCGCTTTATGATCACTGGTGGCGAACTTTGATGCCTAGTGGATGTAATATGTGTAATAGCCGTGATAGCCTAGCATAAGTTGCTTGCTTATTTATTTCCTTGTTGTCTTGTTTATTTGTTTGCTTGTAGTCAGTGCAGTTCTTTTTCCGCGGTTTGCTAGTGGCTGCAATAACCTATTTTTTAAAACTAGGACACAATAACCATGGGCTAATATTTACTGTAGTGACACTGGGCCTCCTACGGGTCGTAGAAACAATGGGCCTTCTACGGACTGTAGAAACAATGGGCCTTCTACAGGCCGTAGAAACAATGGGCCTTCTACGGGCCGTATCATCAATGGGCCTTATACGGGCCGTATGATCGATTGGCCAAACATGGGCCAATAACAGGCCGCATTATGGCCGTAAACGGGCTAGAGTTGGAATCGTCCGTTCATGGGCCGACCATAACGGGCCATCGTTAATAGGCCGTATTTGATGACGCTATGAAAACGGCCCAACATATTAACGGACCACAAACGGGCCGACTATAACCACGGGCTGAATTTGGCCCACAAGCAGAAAATGACAGTAACGGGCCGTAAGTACACGAATGCTGGAAATGAGCCCAAGAATAAATGGGCTCTGAGAAGGCCGAAAGATAACATGGGCTGGAAACGGCCCAACGGAATAACGGGCCGTTAATGGGTATAAAGTGATACACTGTTCATTACGGGCCAGTTTCACCACGGGCCGTTAATGGGTGTAAAGTGATACACTGTTCATTACGGGCCAGTTTCACCACGGGCCGTTAATAGGCCAAGAGTTACATAGGGCCTCATATGGGCCGAAAGACATCATGGGCCATACATGGGCCAGAAGTGAAAACGGGCTGGAATCATATTGGATGGCCCAGATGACGCTACTGGGCCTAATTCGGATAGGGCGTAACGGGCCTTGGGTTAGCGGGCTGTAAATGGGCTATATGCGAACAGGCCGTTAACAGGCTTTCCATGGGCCGGCCCGCCACCTTTTGACCAAGTCAAATGGGCCGGCCTTTTCACAGGAATGGGCCTCTGTTGGGCCGTGCCACGTGTTGACGTATCATAGGCGCCTTCTGTCCAATGAGTGGATGACATCTGTCCCAACGATGAGCCGACACGTGTTTCCTCCAGCCAATGATGATTTTACACGTGGAAAATCCCCATTGGTCGGGGCTGTTAACGGGTTATCGGATCCAAAACCCGACCCGATAGCTTAACGGCGTTCCGTTTCGGTGGATGCCACGTGTCGGTCACCCTTGACGAAAGCACTTCTGTGACGCGCGATTTATCGTCATGGAAGTGGACACTTCCGTGATGATAATTTTGGTAATGTCATGGAACACTTCTACGACAGCATAGGTATTACTATCTTGATTCTGTCATAAATTCGTCATGGATGTACATGCATGACAAAAAACACGACCTACTGTGACAAACACGTATCATCACGGAAGTGTATTTTTTTGTAGTGTCACTTATATCCTATGAGTAAATGGTTGAATGATTTGAATGTCATAAATCTGAAATTATATATGTTTCATATGCTTATCCCATGGGGAGTAATGCCTTCACATATAAGAAGTAGAGGTGGTAAATTTTTTGAAGGTTAGCAAACATTGTATTGGTCACTTGAACAATTCATGAAAGAATATTGAAGGAAGAGAGATTTCACATATAAATATACTATCTTGGACATCTTCTATGATTGTGATCCCCATTAATTATTTTCAAACCTGAGCAAATTAGTTGAAGTTGGACAAGGAAGACAACATAATGAGTTATGCTTGGGTATATTTGTATAGAAGTTATATTGTTATGGATCCTCTAACATTTGGTGCTTTCTATTTAGAATCCTTTGCTAGCCAAAATATCTGTACTAAGCGGGAATACTGCTTGTGCATCCAAACTCCTTGAACCAAGTTTCTTCCATGAGTGTCCACTATATCTACCTATATGCGGTATTTACCTGCCGTTCCAAGTAAATTTGCATGTGCCAAACTCTAAACCTTCAAATAATAATCTGTTTTGTATGCCCGAATCGCTCATGTAGCGACTAGGGGCTAGCAGTATCTTCCATGCTAGGTGGGTTATTCTCACGATGAGTGGACTCCGCTCATCATTCACGAGAAAATGGCTGGTACCTGGGATGCCCAGTCCCATGATCAAAAGATCGAAATCAAATCAAAAATAATTGCAAACAAAACTCCCCCAGGTTTGATGTTAGTTGGAGGCACCCGTTGTTTCGGGCAAGCCAGGGATTGATGATTGTTGGTGGAGGGGGAGTGAAAATCTTTCCCTTTCTGTTTGGGAATCGCCTATAATGTATGTAGTATGGAAGATATTGGGAACCCTTGGTCGTTATGTTGACAATGAAAGCATACCTCTCAAAATTATTTTCATCTCTGTTTTTGCTTCGAGCTCTGGCACCTCTGCAAATCCCTGCTTCCCTCTGCGAAGGGCCTATCTTTTACTTTTATGCAAGAGTCAGTAGTATTCCTTCTCATTCCAACCCACTCTTTAGTTGGCAAGCAGCATCATGTGATGGAAAGATCTAAGCATATATGGCCATTCAAATATATTTGAGCATGAATTATTACTATTGACATTACCCTTGAGGTAAAAGGTTGGGAGGCGAAACATTAAGCCCGTATCTTTCTCTGTGTTCGATGAATACTATTTGTTCTAAAAATATGCTTTGAGTGGTAGCAATCATGGAAGACTAAAAGATAGTTGAGTATGTGAAGTTTGCTGAATCAAAGCTCTGACATATACTCTTCCTGAAAATAAGATGAATTGTAATTGTTTGATGACTGAGAACATAGTTTGTTAGTTTTCAAGAAAGTTTATGATCTATACTTTAACATGTGAATAGTTTGTTACTTGATCATGCAAAGTTCTATGAGTTGAGCTACTATTATGACATATAATGATGCTACAAAAGGTGATTGAAATTATCATTGATCAAACCTATGCACCTGCTAGCATTCACACTTCATAAATTCTTTCTTTCATCATTTACCTACTCGAGGACGAGCAGGAATTAAGCTTGGGGATGCTGATACGTCTCCAACGTATCTATAATTTATGAAGTATTCATGCTATTATATTATCCATCTTGGATGTTTTATGGGATTTACTATGCACTTTTATATTACTTTTGGGACTAACCTATTGACCCAGAGCCCAGTGTCAGTTCCTGTTTTTTCCCTTGTTTCAGTGTTTTGAAGAAAAGGAATATCAAACGGAGTCGAAACGGAATGAAACCTGCTGGAGAAGTTATTTTTGGAAGGAAAGCAACCCGGGAGACTTGGAGTCCACGTCAAGAAAGCAACGAGGAAGGCAGGAGGCATGGGGGGCGCGCCCACCCCCCCTGGGCGTGCCCTCCACCCTCGTGGGCCCCTCGTGGCTCCCCTGACGTAGTTCTTTCACTTGTATGTACCAATATATCCTAAAAACTTCGGGGAACCGAATAGATCGGGAGTTCCGCCGCCGCAAGCCTCTGTAGCCACCAAAAAACAATCGAGACCCTGTTCTGGCACCCTGCCGGAGGGGGAACCCTCATCGGTGGCCATCTTCATCATCCCGGCGCTCTCCATGACGAGGAGGGAGTAGTTCACCCTCGGGGCTGAGGGTATGTACCAGTAGCAATGTGTTTGATCTCTCTCTCTCTCGTGTTCTTGATTTGGCACGATCTTGATGTATCGCGAGCTTTGCTATTATAGTTGGATCTTATGTTTCTTCTCCCCCTCTACTCTCTTGTAATGGATTGAGTTTTCCCTTTGAAGTTAGCTTATCGGATTGAGTCTTTTAATGATTTGAGAACACTTGATGTATGTCTTACGTGGGATACCGTCATGACAATGGGTTATTCTATTGATTCACTTGATGTATGTTTTGGTGATCAACTTGCAGTTCCGCCCATGAACCTATGCATAGGGGTTGGCACACGTTTTTGTCTTGATTCTCCGGTAGAAACTTTGGGGCACTCTTTGAGGTTCTATGTGTTGGTTGAATAGATGAATCTGAGATTGTGTGATGCATATCGTATAATCATACCCACGGATACTTGAGGTGACATTGGAGTATCTAGGTGACATTAGGGTTTTGGTTGATTTGTGTCTTAAGGTGTTATTCTAGTACAAACTCTAGGGTTGTTTGTGACACTTATAGGAATAGCCCAACGGATTGATTGGAAATAATAACTTTGAGGTGGTTTCGTACCCTACCATAATCTCTTCGTTTGTTCTCCACTATTAGTGACTTTGGAGTGACTCTTTATTGCATGTTGAGGGATAGTTATGTGATCCAATTATGTTATTATTGTTGAGAGAATTTGCACTAGTGAAAGTATGAACCCTAGGCCTTGTTTCCTAGCATTGCAATACCGTTTACGCTCACTTTTATCATTAGTTACCTTGCTGTTTTTATATTTTCAGATTACAAAAACCTATATCTACCATCCATATTGCACTTGTATCACCATCTCTTCGCCGAACTAGTGCACCTATACAATTTACCATTGTATTGGGTGTGTTGGGGACACAAGAGACTCTTTGTTATTTGGTTGCAGGGTTGTTTGAGAGAGACCATCTTCATCCTACGCCTCCCACGGATTGATAAACCTTAGGTCATCCACTTGAGGGAAATTTGCTACTGTCCTACAAACCTCTGCACTTGGAGGCCCAACAACGTCTACTAGAAGAAGGTTGTGTAGTAGACATCAATACAAAAGTGTGAGTTTAATGTAGGTGATTATGTTTTGCTATACAACTCTCGTTTAAGATTTTTTGCAGGAAAACTCCTCTCCAAATGGGAAGGTCCTTACGTTATCGAGGAGGTCTATCATTCCGGTGCCATAAAAATCAACAAATTCGAAGGCACAAATCCGAAGGTAGTGAACGGTTAAAGAATCAAACATTATATCTCAGGTGATCTCATAAATGTTGAAACTAATGTTATTGAAACCGTAACCCCGGAGGGATACATAAGGGACACTTTCCAGAACATTTCAGACTCTGAAAAGGAATAGGTATGTGGTACGATAAGTAAACCGACTACAAAACTGTTCTAATAGCAATTTTTCTCTGTTTTGGAATATTTAAGAACATAGGAAAATAAGAAGTAGTCCGGGAAGGACACGAGGCATCCACGAGGGTGGAGGGCGCGCCCTACCCCCTGGGCGTGCCCCCTGCCTCGTGGGCACGTCGCGGGCTCTCCGGACTCCGTTTTCTTGCGCGATACTTCTTTTTGTCGGTAAAAAATCATTATATAATCTGCCGAAGGTTTTGACCCCCGTACCACGCAAATATCTCCTGTTTTTGTTTCGAGCTGTTTTTCTGACAGATCTGGATCACCATGACGTCTTCGAGCGCACCCAAGGACAAGTTTTTCGAGAAGGTCATCAACCCCTACCTCGCGGAGGTGCTGCAACACCCTCAAACCATTGAGATGCATGAGGGGGTGTTGCACATCCGCGATGTTGAGGGACCAAGGAGGACCGGAAGCGTGGAGACAAGACTCGAAGCGAGCAGCAAGTTTTCAAGTGCCAAGGGATGGTGGAACGCGGACTCGACGCCAACCACATGATGATCGCGGAATTCATCACCAACCACAAGCTGGATGCCAAGAACATTGGGGAGGCCATCTTCAAGCTTCACGAGAAAATCGAGCACCTCCAAGCCCAGATCTATGACCTGCAAAACCAAAACTATGAATATGAATATAGATTCAAGAGGATGAGTTTGGCTACAGATTTGAGGATCCCGGAGACTCGATCATCTTTCTATGATGGTGAGCCTATTCCTTGGAAGCGGGACGACAAGCCTACATCATCAACAACTCCATCATCACCACCTCCGAGGAAAGATACATAAACACATAGGTATGGGCACTCCCCTTGGCAACTGCCAAGATTTGGGGGACGTGTCCCGGTATCGTATCACCATCACACTCCTATCTTTACCGTTTTTCTTAGTTTGATCCTTTTGGTAATATCTTGATCTAGTAGAATAAAGTTTTAGTATGATCTAGTTTTGAGTTTTGCTTTATGATCCTTCTATGTAACTGAGTCCGTGAGCTATATATAATAAAGATTAGTTTTGAGTCAAGGGCTTGATTATCTTGCTATGATCTTGAGGGAACACAAATAAAAGAAAAGATAAGAATAAAAAGAAATAAAAGAGATCATATTGATCTTATGGGGAGTAATGACTTCACATATAAAGAGTATGATGAATAAAAATTGTTGAGAGTTGACAAACGTAGTTTTGGTCATCGTTGCAATTAATAGGAAGTAATAAAGAAAGAGAGGTTCTCACATACAAATATACTATCTTGGACATCTTTTATGATTGTGAGCACTCACTAAAATATGACATGCTAAAAAGTTGATGTTGGAAGACAACGTAATGGGTTATGTTTTCTTATATCCGAAATAAAGTATATTGTCATGGATCATCCAACATGTTGAGCTTGCCTTTCCCCCTCATGCTAGCCAAATTCTTTGCAGCAAGTAGAGATACTACTTGTGCTTCCAAATATCCTTAAACCCATTTTTGCCATGAGAGTCCACCATACCTACCTATGGATTGAGTAACATCCTTCAAGTAAGTTGTCATTGTTGCATGCAATAAAAATTGCTTTCTAAATATGTATGATTTATTAGTGTGGAGAAAATAAGCTTTATACAATCTTGTGATGTGGAAGAAATAAAAACGACGGACTGCATAATAAAGGTCCATATCACAAGTGGCAATATAAACTGATGTTCTTTCGCATTAAGATTTTGTGCATCCAACCATAAAAGCACATGACAACCTCTGCTTCCCTCTGCGAAGGGCCTATCTTTTATTCTTGTCTTATACCTTATACAAGAGTCATGGTGATCTTCACCTTTCCTTTTTACATTTTATCCTTTGGAAAGCACAGTGTGTTGGAAAGATCCTGATATATATATATATATATATATATATATATATATATATATATATATATATATATATATCCAATTGGATGTAAGTTATCATGAACTATTATTGTTGACATTACCCTTGAGGTAAAAGGTTGGGAGGCAACACTATAAGCCCCTATATTTCTCTGTGTCTGATTAAAACTTCATACCCATAAGTATTGCGTGAGTGTTAGCAATTGTGAAAGACTAAATGATAGTTGAGTATGTGGACTTGCTGAAAAGCTCTTATATTGACTCTTTCCGATGTTATGATAAATTGCAATTGCTTCAATGACCGAGATTATAGTTTGTTAGTTTTCAATGAAGTTTCTGATTCATACTTAACATTATGAATAGATTGTTACTTTAGCACAAGAAATTATATGACAATATATATATATATATGTATGTATATGTATATATATATATATGTATATGTATATATATATATATGTTGCTGTTATAAGAATGATCATGATGCTCTCATGTCCATATTTTATTTTATCGACACCTCTATCTCTAAACAAGTGGACATATTTTTCGTTATCGGCTTCCGCTTGAGGACAAGCGAGGTCTAAGCTTGGGGGAGTTGATACGTCCATTTTGCATCATGCTTTTATATCTATATTTATTGCATTATGGGCTGTTATTACACGTTATGTCACAATACTTATGCCTATTCTCTCTTATTTTACAAGGTTTACATGAAGAGAGAGAATGCCGGCAGCTGGAATTCTGGGCTGGAAAAGGAGCAAATATTAGAGACCTGTTCTGCACAGCTTCAAAAGTCCTGAAACTTCACAGAGGCGGTTTTTGGAATTAATAAAAAATACTGGCGAAAGAATCAACCAGAAGGGGCCACCCACCATCCACGAGGGTGGGGGGCGCGCCCTACCCCTTGGGCGCGCCCCCTGCCTCGTGGGCCCCCTGACAGGCCTCCGGTGCCCATCTTTTGCTATATGAAGTCTTTCGCCCTGGAAAAAATCAGAAGGAAGCTTTCGGGACGAAGCGCCGCTGTCTCGAGGCGGAACCTTGGCGGAACCAATCTAGGGCTCCGGCGGAGCTGTTCTGTCGGGGAAACATCACTCCGGGAGGGGGAAATCATCACCATCATCGTCACCATCGGTCCTCTCATCGGGAGGGGGTCAATCTCCATCAACGTCTTCACCAACACCATCTCATCTCAAACCCTAGTTCATCTCTTGTATCCAATCTTTGTCTCAAAACCTCTACCTGTGGGTTGCTAGTAGTGTTGATTACTCCTTGTAGTTGATGCTAGTCGGTTTATTTGGTGGAAGATCATATGTTCAGATCCTTTATGCATATTAATACCCCTCTGATTATGAACATGAATATGATTTGTGAGTAGTTACGTTTGTTCCTGAGGACATGGGAGAAGTCTTGCTATAAGTAGTCATGTGAATTTGGTATTCGTTCGATATTTTGATGAGATGTATGTTGTCTTTCCTCTAGTGGTGTTATGTGAACGTCGACTACATGACACTTCACCATTATTTGGGCCTAGGGGAAGGCATTGGGAAGTAATAAGTAGATGATGGGTTGATAGAGTGACAATAGCTTAAACCCTAGTTTATGCGTTGCTTCGTAAGGGGCTGATTTGGATCCATATGTTTCATGCTATGGTTAGGTTTACCTTAATACTTCTTTTGTAGTTGCGGTTGCTTGCAATAGAGGTTAATCATAAGTGGGATGCTTGTCCAAGGAAGGGCAGTACCCAAGCACCGGTCCACCCACATATCAAACTATCAAAGTAACGAACACGAATCATATGAGCGTGATGAAAACTAGCTTGACGATAATTCCCATGTGTCCCCGGGAGCGTTTTCTTTTTATATATGAGTTTGTCCAGGCTTGTCCATTGCTACAAAAAGGATTGGGCCACCTTGCTGCACCTTGTTTACTTGTATTACTTGTTACCCGTTACGAATTACCTTATCACAAAACTATCTGTTACCGATAATTTCAGTGCTTGCAGAGAATACCTTACTGAAAACTGCTTGTCATTTCCTTCTGCTCCTCGTTGGGTTCGACACTCTTACTTATCGAAAGGACTACAATAGATCCCCTATACTTGTGGATCATCACTAGGGTTAGGCGAAACCCCGCGGGGTTTAGAGTGGTTTTGAGCTGGTCAACGGGGTTTCAAAGGCTTTGACTGAGCATAAATAATTTAAAAAAATCGATAAAATATGAAACCTTCACCGTTCGTCGTTTTATAGGACACACTAACGAGGAAAAATACTAAACTTGGTATACGTACATTTAGAGAAAAAAACCTAGCTAGCACGATCGAGGTAAAATGAGCACCGTTAATTAAAAAAATCAAACAAATATAAAACCTGCGCACAATGTTGTCTTGTGTGACATGTTACCAACCAAAAATCATGAACTTTGTCTATGGACATTTTCATAAAAAACCTTCACACATATGAGCTATCATGTACAACGTTTCATAGAGACCAAGGAGAGGAGGTAGGGTTTCCCTTCGGTTTTTGAAAATTTAAAAAAATCACCAAAGCTTGATTTCAAAGTGAATAAGAAGGATCTGAACTCAGTTTTCCATTTTCATATGGTAAACGTGTTTTAATGGTTTTTCTATTAAAGTATATTTTTTGAAAAAAAATGTAAAAATAGAAAGATTAATTCAATAAATAGTGATTCTTCGAATCTACACTATATAGATTGATTTGGTGTTAATAAAAAATATTTGGCTCATTTGGAGTAGGTCTAGAAAAAACTTGATTACAAATGGGGCTGTTTACCCTAGCTTGGGAGCTCATTTGGAGCACATTTCTCATGACTACAAGTTTTGTAGACGCAAAAGAGATCGGATTGATCACCTAATGTTTATAATAGTTCAGCAAACTGTGCAGCTCACACCACAGGGGAATGGACTGAAGTGTTGGTTCAAATTCAAAGTTTGCCTAAAATTCAAAGTTTGCCTCAGTACTTCCAATTTTAAGTTTGCATATAGAATTATTACACCTTACAAGTTTTCACGGTACTTCAAATTGACGACAGAATCCTTATTACAAATCTTTAAAGTTCAAAGTTTATGACTTGCATTCAAGTTCAAATTCAAATCTTTGCCTTGCTCCATGTGTTTCGGGATGGGTTAACCGTCTTGCTTCTAGTTTCCCTGGCTGGGATATTTTGTGCTTTTGAAAGCTTTGTCTTGTTGCTTCTGATCTTCACTTCTGGTGGTAGCGGTTTTGTTGAGCTTTGACTGATCGCGAAAGTGATGACCAGTTGACGGTCATCTGTGGGCTCGCTAATCTTTAAAGGAACTTCAGACAAAATAACTTCCTCCTCTCTTATAGCTTCAAAACCTTCGTAAGACATGGTTTCAAATTCCGCATCAGATGATGGTTCAACCGAAGTTTCTTCCTCTCTAGGTCTTTTCTGTCTTGTGCCTCTAATTATCCTAGAGTTGGGTCAAACAGAAATAAGCTTAGCCCTCGATAAAAAAGTGAAAAAATGCAAAAAAATGAAAAGATTGCACACATACCAAGCTGCTACTTCAGTTGCTTCATTCTCTAAACTTGTAGCATTCTCCTCTGCTGCTGCATTATCCTCTAAACTTGCTGCATTCTCCTCTGCTGCTGCATTCTCCTCTGCATTTGCTGCTGCCCATTGTTCCTCTGCTCCAAATGATGCATCAACTGGATTGGTACAACGCCTAGCAATATGCCCTAAGATACCACATCTTTTGCACTTACGCTGTTTTTTTACACGACCCTCTTCACCAGCTCTTATCCTGTTTTTCCTTGGTCTTCCTGGTGGTCTAGTCAGTACAGGAGAATGGAGTTTGAACCCGGGGTCTACTATATTCCATTGGTCTTTTCCCAAGAGTGCAGGCACATTTTCAGCATAAGTAGCCCTAAATTTGGCAACAGAGAAATATTCAGAGCAATACTGATCAACTTCACCATCTTCACCACCAATAACAGTCATAAGATGTAGGGCATGTATGCACGGCTTCCCGCGGATCTGCCATTGCCTACAGCTGCATTCATTGGTTGCAAGGTTCACTAGATATCTCCATTCCCTATTTTTGCTGTCAGTGTATGTCACCTCAGCCTCGTATGTCGACGGTCGAATGCATTTCATTCTTAGTCCTCTTGCCTTGGCATGCAATGCCTTAATCAGAGATGGGAGCATAAGATGGCCAACATATTGTGTTTCTGCAATTCTTTTACGAAGAGCCATCTTTACCATGATCATCTGCCTGATCTTATCAAATGATTGCCACAACAAAAGCCCTTTCACTGTCTTGAAGTTTGCATTGAAACACTCAGCGAGGTTATTGGTCACATAGTCTACTTTGCAGATTTCATTGAATTTGCTTCTTGACCATAGATTTCCATGATGTTCATCCATGTTCTCCTTCACCAAAGTATTGTGAGCATACAAGACTCTCAAATGGTGCTCATGCTTCCTCAAGCTGCATGTGTATGATGCTGGCCATAGATTCTCATCATAAACTTTGCCTTTGAATTTCTTTCTAAAATTCTACGCTAGGTGTCGCATACATTCCCTATGTTCCACTCCAGGGAATACAATTTCTACTGCAGTTTCTAATCCCTTGCAAGCAGCTGTGTGTATAACTAAACCTGAGGGTGTAGCTATAATGGTGCGCAACTGCTGCAGAAACCAAACCCAACTCTCCTCACTCTCTACCTCCAACACACCAAATGCAACTGGGAATAGCCAGTTGTGTCCATCAACTGCAGAAGCTGCTGCTAGCTGGCCTCTCCATCTTCCATTCAAACCAGTCGCATCGACAGCCAAATAAGGCCTACAACCATTCAGAAACCCCTGCCAGCAAGCCTTGAAACAAACAAAAGCCCTCCTGAAGCACTCCTTCTCTATTGCCTTCCCTTTTAATTTGTACTTAACTATATGCTTGTCAATCTCTACAACACTCCCTGGACTAGTCGTCTCCACTTCAGCTTTGAAGGTGTAAAGCAACTGAAAACTCTCATTCCATGGACCATTAATCCTATCAAGAGCCCTTTCCTTAGCATAGAAAATCTTCATGTATTGTACATTAACCTTGTACTTCTCAAATAGCTTCCCATGGAGTGCTATTGGACCAATCATTGGTGTTTCCCTCACCCAATCCAAGATTGCATCTGCCACCCACCTAGTCTTTGCAAGCTTAGATTTGTCCTTTCCCCCTCCCCCTCCAGGTGGGCAAGTGTGCCCGTGTAGGTTGCTTTTTATCTGAAACAAAATGAAAAATGATGTCAAATACAATTAAGAAACAGTACACATGATCTGAATATAGAATGGATAAATAATCTGATAACAATATTCAGTTGTAATACCTGAATCAATTTTCTCTTTCGCATAGTGGATGCATGCAACCTCCACCTACACCTATCATAAGGGCAATGAACAGTGAATCTTCCTGGCTCACTCCTATCAACCTCATAAGAGTTTTCAGTGAGAATGCAATATGTAGTCACTGCATTACGACAGTCCACCATCGATTCGAATACGGTTCCTGCAGTAAGTTCAGGATTCTCCCTGTTCCACTCAATTGTTGGCATGTCCTCACCATCATATTCTTGTAAAACTAAGGAGTCGATGTTCTCCTCCCTCTCTTCATCATCAGTGTCGTCAAATCTAGCACGGCTGCTAGGCTCCTCTGCATATTCATCTTCCACTGCCTGTTGACTGACTATATCTACCAGTTCAGGGAATAGAATCTCATGCTCATCATCATGTCGAGGCACTTCCTCGTTAGGCTCTGCATCTACTTCTACATCAGGTGTAGAAGGGAGAGGAGAAGTGGCAGAATTAGCGGCAGCCTACATGTTGTGGCTTTCAGAACCACTAGGTTTACTTGGTCTTGATCTACAAGGAGTGCGAGGACGCACACTATTAGCAGAGACAGATGATGTGTGAACACCCTTCGGGATACGTTATTTGCGTGCCTGAAGCACACCGATATGGATTTTACCGAATGGCTGTCAGCATTCAAACTAAATAGCAATCCCAGATGCTCATCACAAGTTAATGGGAGAAATCTCTGCTTGGTACTGTCGAAATATCTCAGTTCAACAGCATCGGCAGGGCTCCACGGATACTCACAACAGAGTGCCTCGCGGAAATCTCTAAACGAAACGCTGGTTTCTACCACTTCGGGATAGAAAAATCCAGAAATCACACACGGTTTAGTTCCATGCAGCTCGCTAGTTTCCATTCTAACCGCCAGCCGAAAAGCAAGTGCAGGATCAACCCTATTCGATTGAAATAAGATAAAGGGCGCAGTTAGGCCGAAAATTTTCAGATAAATTGCGCTGATTCACGCCAACGGTGGTTAAATACAGCCTAATTTCCGGATCTCCTAATCAATTTGAGAGGAAAATGATGCTTACCCTGGTGGAATCCATGAATTATCAGCCTCTGATTCGACCCAATTATCTCCACGGTCGATGGGCCGGACGGGGTGCCCCCCGACATCTCTTCCTAATCCTAGATGGGGAGAGAGGGTAGATGCGGCGGAGGTGGCATGACTGCGGCAGAGGCGGCAAGAGTGCGGCGGAGGCGGCTCGACGGCCGCAGAGGCGGTACAACGGCGGCGGTGCGGAAGCGACTGGATCTGATTCAGGTTACAGTGAGTGTCAGTTTTGCGGCCCCACTGGTTACCACGTAACGGTGAAAATGTGGACTCCGCCCTACGCGGCCCCACTAGTCAGAGTTAACGGTCAAGCCATTGACCCGACGACAATGTCTGTTGTGACCAGTTCTGAGGGTTTCGGGCAAGTGAGTGGGGAAAAGTGAGAAAAAGTTAAGAGCGTGGGGATGAATGAGTAGAACTAACGAACCAGGGGCATAGAAATAAAAATCCCAGAAAGTTATCCCTACAAAATCTTATGGTCTGGCTATGCTCCATCTTCATCACACAAAATATTCAAATCATGCACAACCCCGATGACAAGCCAAGCAATTGTTTCATACTTTTGACGTTCTCAAACCTTTTCGACTTTCACGCAATACATGAGCGTGAGCCATGGATATAGCACTATCGGTGGAATAGAATATGATGATGGAGGTTGTGTGGAGAAGACAAAAAAGGGAGAAAGTCTCACATCGACGCGGCTAATCAACGGGCTATGGAGATGCCCATCAATTGATGTCAATGCGAGGAGTAGGGATGCCATGCAACGGATGCACTAGAGCTATAAGTGTATGAAATCTCAAACTAAAACTAAGTGGGTGTGCATCCAACTTGCTTGCTCATGAAGACCTAGGGCATTTGAGGAAGCCCATCGTTGGAATATACATGCCAAGTTCTATAATGAAAATTCCCACTAGTATATGAAAGTGATAACTCAAGGGTCTCTCTATATGAAGAACATGGTGCTACTCTGAAGCACGAGTGTGGTAAAAGGATAGTAACATTGTCCCTTCTCTCTTTTCTCTCTCTTTTTTATTTTTTCCTCTTTTTTAGGCTTCTTTGGCCTCTCTTTTTTGGGGCTTCTTTGGCCACTTTTATTTTGATAACCTCACATGGGACAATGTTCTAATAATGATGATCATCACACTTTTATTTACTTACAACTCAATATTACAATTCGATACTAGAACAAAGATATGACTCTATATGAATGCCTCCGGCGGTGTACCGGGATGTGCAATGATCTAGCGTAGCAATGACGTCAAAAACGGACAAGCCATGAAAACACCATGCTAGCTATTTTACGATCATGCAAAGCACTATGATAATAAATGCTCAAGTCATGTATATGATGATGATGGAAGTTGGATGGCAATATATCTCGGAATGGCTATGGAAATGCCATGATAGGTACGTATGGTGGCTGTTTTGAGGAAGATATAAGGAGGCTTATGTGTGATAGAGCGTATCGTATCATGGAGTTTGGATGCATCGGCGAAGTTTGCACCAACTCTCGAGGTGAGAAAGGGCAATGCACGCTACCGAAGAGGCTAGCAATGATGGAAGGGTGAGAGTGCTTATAATCCATGGACTCAACATTAGTCATAAAGAACTCACATACTTATTGCAAAAATCTATTAGTCATCGAAACAAAGTACTAGCCACATGCTCCTAGGGGGATAGATTGGTAGGAAAAGACCATCGCTCGTCCCCGACCGCCACTCATAAGGAAGACAATCAATAAATACCTCATGCTCCAACTTCGTTACATAACGGTTCACCATACGTGCATGCTACGGGAATCACAAACTTCAACACAAGTATTTCTACAATCCACAACTACCCACTAGCATGACTCTAATATCACCATCTTTATATCGCAAAACTATTGCAAGGAATCAAACATATCATATTCAGTGATCTACAAGTTTTATGTAGGATTTTATGACTAACCATGTGAATGACCAGTTCCTGTGAACTCTCTAATTAGATATAAGTGAAGCAAGAGAGTTTAATTCTTTCTACAAAAGACATGCCCACGCTCTAACAAATATAAGTGAAGCAAAAGAGCATTCTACAAATGGCGGTTTTCTATGTGTAGGGATACAGGCAATCCATACTTCAGATGATATAAGTGAAGCACATGAAGCATTCTATAAAGCCATACTCAAAAGATATAAGTGAAGTGCAATGAGCATTCTATAAATCAACCAAGGACTATCTCATACCAGCATGGTGCATAAAAGAAAAGTGAAAACTAAATGCAAAAGGCGCTCCAAGATTAGCACATATCACATGAACAAAGCGAAACCGAAAACATACCAATACTTGTTGAAGAAAGATGGGATGCCTTCCGGGGCATCCCCAAGCTTAGACGCTTGAGTCTCCTTGAATATTTACTTGGGGTGCCTTGGGAATCCCCAAGCTTGAGCTCTTGCCTCTCCTCCTTCTCCTCATATCGAGACCTCCTCGATCTTTGATCACTTCATCCACACAAAACTCAACAGAAAGCTCAGTAAGATTCGTTAGTATAATAAAGCAAATCACTACCCTAAGTACTGTTGCAAACCAATTCATATTTTTTTTCATTGTACCTACTGTAATATAACTTTTCCATGGCTTAATCCACTGATTGAAATCGATAGTTTCATCAAAACAAGCAAACTATGCATCAAAAACAGAATCTGTCTTAAACAGGATAGTCTGTAATAATCTGAACATTCACCATACCTCTGGTACTCCAAAAATTCTGAAATAATTAGGAAAAATAAACAATTAAAAGTTTCAGAACCGTTTGACGTTCCAGTAAAAAATGTAAAATCGCGCACTACAGCCAAAGTTTCTGTTTTGCACCGCACCAAACCAACAAGCAATGTAAACATCCTAAAGGAAAATCTTGGCACATTATTTTTATAATAAAATGGAATTGTACAAGGGGATAATTACTTTTGTTGAAAAGTTTCTTTAATCAAGATTCACAAAGTTTCTGTGAGCATGAACAAAGTTCAAGGAGCTCCCCCACTTCAACAATGCTTGTCTCTCTCACTTTAAGTTTCCTTTTTGAAAAGTTTTGGGTTCCCCTCTATATTTTTTTGTTTTTAAACTATATAAAAGCACAACAGAAATAAATGACTCTCTAAAACTTCCAGGTTGTCTCCCTGGCAACGCTTTTTTTAAAGCCATTAAGCTAGGCATCTAGTGCTCAAGTAATGGATCCACCCGGATCCCAAGGTATATCAAAGCCAATTTTAATTAGCAATGATTTGTAATTTAGTAGTGAGCACAAAGTAACATATATCATGCAACAACGAAGTCTAACTCTCTTCCTATGCATCGGCATGTCATAAAATAACAATTCATGAACATCAAGTAAAGGCCAATACATAGCATAAGCAATTTCTTTCAATTTTATCGTGTTGGAAACATAGAGAGGTGGAGATATGGTTCCTCTCTCATAATAATTGCAAGTAGGAGCAGCAAGCACATGCATATTATATCTATCAAAATCATCATATGTAGTAGTGAAACGCAACCCATCAATATAATCCTTAATAAGGGCAAACTTCTCCGATATAGTGTAGTCGGGAGAATTCAAAAAGATAATAGGACTATCATGCGTGGGTGCAATAGAAACAATTTCATGTTTAACATAATGAACTATAGCAAGTTCATCTCCATAAGCATAATTCATATTGGCATCTTGGCCACAAGCATAGCAAGCATCATCAAAAAGGGATATTTCAAAAGAATCAACGGGATCATAACAATCATCATAGCATTCATCCTTCGGTAAGCACGAAGGGAAATTAAACAATGTATGAGTTGAAGACTTACTCTCGTTCGAAGGTGGGCACGGGTGATCAATCCGCTCTTCCTCCTTTTGTTCTTCGCTCTCCTCCTCATCTTTTTCATACAATTAGCTCACAATGTCATTAATTTCTTCTTCCATAGACTCCTGCAAAATATTAGTCTCTTCTTGGACAGCGGAGACTTTCTCAATAAACGCATCAATATTGGCATTGTATTCATAATTCTCATAGCAATATTTAAGGATAGCTAAATTTTTAGGTCTATAAACTGAATCATCAAAATCTTCAAACTCTTTAAACAAAGATTCAATTTCACATGCACCCTTAAAAGCAACAAATTCTTCTACTCGTTCCACATCATAGTAATCATATATACCTCTAGCATAAGAATCCAAGGTTTCATTATCATTAAATTTGCATGAAAAGGGAAGGTGTGGAGCCTTCATCCTAGAACAACAAGTATAATCATATCTCAAGCATAGTTGCCTAGCATACCATTTCAACATATAAATTTGATCCCATAATAGTTTCCCTTTTTGAGTCAAGCGATAATCCCTAAAGTATTCACGTTGATCCAACGTGTCTCCCATTACAAAATTGAATGGGGTTTTCTCGGGATTATCAAAGTAGTACATAATATCTTTCACATAATGAGCATCGAGGGTTTTAGGAGGTTCCTCATCTCCATGAGTAACAAGTAAACCTAATTTTTTTGGTATTTCGTGTTCCATATCCATAACTAAAGATAGAGAACAACTAAGAACATAAAATAAAAATTACTTAGTGATAAAGCAAACAAGCACATACGAGAATATTCACCCCACGCTATGACTCCCCGGCAACGGCGCCAGAAAAAGGTCTTGATAACCCACAAGTATAGGGGGTCAATTGTAGCCTCTTTCGATAAGTAAGAGTGTCGAACCCAACGAGGAGCTAAAGGTATAACAAATATTCCCTCAAGTTCTATTGACCACCGATACAACTCTACGCACACAAAGTGTTCCTCCGGTATTCGGGAGTTGCATAATCTCATAGTCATAGGAACATGTATAAGTCATGAAGAAAGCAATAGCAACATACTAAACGATCAAGTGCTAAGCTAACAGAATGGGTCAAGTCAATCACATCATTCTCTAATGATGTGATCACGTTCCTCAAATGACAACTCATGTCTATGGCTAGGAAACTTAACCACTCTTTGATTAACGAGCTAGTCAAGTAGAGGCATACTAGTGACACTTTGTTTGTCTATGTATTCACACATGTACTATGTTTCCGGTTAATACAATTCTAGCATGAATAATAAACATTTATCATGATATAAGGAAATATAAACAACAACTTTATTATTGCCTCTAGGGCATGTTTCCTTCACACCCACCACGAGATGAAGCCGCCAGGAGCAGATCATGTTGCACCGTCTCGACCCTACGCCTGATCACTGGTTAACCTAGGCGGCCTCGGTATCCATGACATCGACAAGTTCGAGTGCGCCCAAAGGCTGAGATGGCTATGACTTAGCCTGGCAGGCTCCTTAGGGTCCATGGGCGGGGTCTGAACTACCGTGTAATCAGCAGGACATAGATCTCTTTGCGGCGGCTACGTCGGTGACAATTGGCAATGGGGAGATTGGTTGCTTCTGGGAGTCCACCTAGCTCCGCGCCTCCCGGCTGCGGCTTGCTGCACTGGCGAGGTATGATCACTCCAGGGGAAAGGGAAGATTAGTTAAGGATGCACTGATGAACAACAAGTGGCTCGAGGATATTAGGTACAACAACCTGACAAACGAGATGTTGGCGGATTTTCGGCGGCTGTGGGCCTTGCTTGGATCATCCGCGCCCACCTTATGGCTCGAGGTGCCAGACAAGATCCCTTGGAAGCTTCTCCAGCTCGAGCTCCTATAGCGCGGCGTCTTCATACCGGGTGCAGTTTTCTGGGAAGAACATGATCAAGTTTTCAAACTTTGTTCTAGAAGGCCTGGACGCCTCCTTGCTGGAAATTCTTCATTTGGCTTGTGCTGCAAGATAGGGTGTGATGTGCTCATCGACTGCAGGGTCGTAGTTGGGAGAATGGATATTTCTGTCCGTTGTGTATGCGCAACCTCGAGTCATCGGTACACCTTCTCTAGTATTGCCCCGTCGCGTTGGAAGCGGAGGCGCTAAACAAAATTGCTAGATTAAAAAATATTTATGTATATTTTTTAAGCGCCTATCCAAGCGCTTTGCGTTGGACATGCCCTTAGCCCTGCCTTTTTCATCATCTTAAAAAAAGCTAACCATTTCATGATCCTCTGTAATCCTCTTGGGCGATTTACCCGCTTTTTACCGGAGATCGCACCCTTGCGATTACCCTGTAAACTGTGCTCCCTACCTATCTTAATCTTAATACAAAGCCAGCGTTGCTGGCAGTTAAAAAGAAAACTCTCAAAACTAAACAAAGGAAGAAAAAATTAGCTAAGGTAACAAGACCGCGGTTCCTCTGCCTCACTGCCAGCAGGCACGATCAGAGATCAGGCCTCCCAGCCCCAGATTCAGCTTCCTCCCCTATACACGGTTAATGAACTTATCAGGTAAGCCGTCAGGCGCCACCACCGGAGATGGAGTGGGTCCCCGAGCCATCAGGGAACCGCCGCTGGTGCGTCGGCAACATCCTGCGCCGGAATGTTGAGGTCGGGGAGCACGAAGCCGCCATCGGCTTGCTGCGGCTTCGTTTGCCGCCGCTCCTCCTCTTCAGACCGGATCCTCTTCCGCTTGCTTGACGAGGACGAATGCTCCAGCCTTGTCTGTAACATTGTTCAGAAGGAAAATGTTAGAGCAAGTTTCACACAAACACAGCGTTCCAAACTTTCAGTTCGTCTAGCAAACCAACACCCGGATCGACAGCGACAGACCGTGCTCTGAAATCTAGAGGGAAATTCAGAAAAGGAGTTGTGGCCAAGTCCGGATTGCAGCGTTTTATTCATTCTGCGGCATTAATTAACTGGGCAAGGGAGAGGCACGGTGTACCAATAAGTGGTTAGTGGTTTACATTAGCAGGGGCCAGGATGTTGGCCATGCTAGACAAGAGGAGAGCCCGGACAAAGCAAATCAAAAGCAGGGACCATTTCAGTCGGTTAGGCCGGCCTAAATATATTGCCACTACACTGCAGCTTGTTCGTCCAGCTATGCGTGCTAAATATATTGCACACGCCACAAGGCCGCCACGCACAGCGCAGTGTCACCCGGGGCAGCCGTGGCTGACGACGAGGAAGGTACGTACACCATGCCTCATGGATTATAGTACTAAGTGCAGCAGCTGTGCTACCTGCAGGGCATTAATGAAGGGCACGGGGTTGTCGTGCCCGGCCGGGTAGGTGCGCACAGATCCATTTGCTGGTGGCAGTTAGGATCGGCGGCAACCTGGCCTTGTTTATGGCAAAGGATTCTGGACAGCGTACGGCCAGTGAACACGAAGCAAGACCTCTTCCATGGTTCCACCTATAACTACAATACTGTGCATCCATTTGCACACCCAAGTAGTACGTAGTATAGTAATACTGAACTGCCTACAGTACACACACTCAAGTATCGAACCTACCCTGGGGCAAAAGGGGATCAGAGCTTCCAATTCGAGATACTAAATGACATGTGTTCAGTTCAGAAAGTAACTGATAACGGACCAGGAACTCCGGCTAATGGCATCGACAGCGACACCACCTGAAGAAGACGACGACGAAAATCCACGTCTTAACCTGCCCAAAGCTTATCCGGACAGCACCGGTCGCATTCAGTTTTCTCCCAAGGACGATATGGCGACAACCGACAACAACAACGGTGGTTGAGAGGGATGCGACCATCAAATCGTGCTACGAACCACAGCACAGAGAGATTAAGGCAGGACCCACCCAGTGGTGTGGTGCCCCGCTGGGAGGCTCAGGACGGTCTATGTTTTTTTTCCCATCTCCTTTTGCCATCGATTTATTCACTCGCTCACTTGTGCTTTAAGGCTGCTTTACCATGCAATGCAAGTGGAAGCGCCCACGCCCAAGCCCAAACTATTTTCCTTTCTTTCTTTGTGCCTATGATTGCGCGCTCGGGTGCAGTATATACATCCCACCTAACCTGGAAGCATCTATCTATCTATCTATCTATGCTACACTACGGAGAAGTTAAGACTGGTGTGATAGTGCGCGTGAGGGCAAGGCACTCACCTCTAGTCTGCCGTTCTCCTTGGACAGCGCCGTGCAAGCCCTCTGCAGCGACTCCATCTCCTGTTCCAAGCCAAAGGGGATCGATATAATAAGAACAATGCGGAAATAAATTTGCATGAAAATAGCTACATCATTTATTTATTTTTGAAAAATCCAATAGAAAATGTAAGAGGGAACAAATTGGTGGTGCTGGTTTATTACCTGGCGAAGGCCGGCGTTCTCCGCCGACAGGGACAGCACCAGCTGCTTCACCTCCGGGAGCCTCTGCAGCAAATCACAGCACAAGTTCAGGCCAGATCAAGCAACCCAAAAAGGAATATGCTGATACTTTTTTTTTTGAAATTTTTGTTTGGGAAATCTGGTGCAATCGGTCATCGCTGGGACAGGACAGGACCAACGATCCGGCGTTGATGAGGTGAGTATCTTTTTGGGCAGGCAGCTTTGTTGCCTTTCTGGTCCTTTGGATACCACGAGCGCTTCTGCCCTCGTGCTCCCTCTCTGTCTCCGTCCTCATATGCCAGCAGTGGTTGCACCACACGCTTTATTCCACCGGGCCAAGCTACTAAAAACAATAAAGAATGCCAGCCATTTGAACAGCCTCGCTTCTCCTACGACCGACTCCGTCTGCGTGGACTGTGCTGACGCGGTATAGGCCGAATAGGATGGAAACCTGACTATAGTAAAAGTCTATGACTTCATTCAAATGCTGAAAAATGCCTTCCAAAGTTGCCTTCAACGTAAGATAGAGAGCTGAGTTTCAAACTTACCATCTTCTTCCGCGACCTCTGGCCGGCGGTGCGGGGCGGCGGCACCGGCAGGATCAACGGGCGCCGTGCTCCTCCGGCAGAGCCAACCTGCAGCAGCAGCGGGAGAGCAATTGCAAGATCAGTTGTTAGCTAGGATATGCTGCTGGTGCTGGTAGGAAGAATGAAGAAAGCGAGAGTGGAACCAACCAACCAACGACCAGCCTAAGAAAGCAACAGCAGGGGTGCACGTTGTTTTATAACTCCCCACCAAGAATGCACCGGCGCGCATGCATGCATTGTACTCGCCCCATGCCATTAGCCAAATCACGTGAAACGCATTACGGTTTTGAGTTTTTGAATCGGTCGACCGGCAGTGCGTGAACGCCAACGACCACCTACCTGCTCATCTGTCATCCTATCTACACACTTGGAGTTTTTAATAAATTAATATATATATATATATATATATATATATGAAAAAAAATGGTTTCTCTTTGACGGGGACATAGCTCGCACCCCCTGTGGTGTGGCCTGTGTGCGACAATGACATGTGGGGCCTGTGCGAAGCCATGTATGTACGGTTTGGGAAAGCGGTAGTGTACCGCGTGCGTCACCAGCCGAAAGGCGTCGTGGGTGCTGCTGGCGTGCGGGACCCCCGCTCGAGGTACACGTGGCGGGAGGCGAGTGGCCGGGACACGCCGTATCTGCCACCGTCGCCCCCGCCTCCGTGTCCGGCGGCACGGCAAACCCATAGCTATTGGCAGCGCGCGACCCGGGCGCAACGTCGAGCCAATCGGCGATGCCCACGTGGATACTCAGACCTCCGAACGCCGACGCGCCGGTTTGACGCCGAGAGACTCTCAACTGCATGGCGGGTGGGGCCCGGCCCCACGGGCGGTGCCACTGCCACCGCGGCGCGAGGAGAAAAATCCAAACGCACGCAAGGATAAGGGCCGGCCGAAATGACCACACCGCCCCCCACGAACGACTGTGGTTTGGGGTGAAGGAATTGCCACGGAAGGAGCTGCATGAGTGTTGCAGGCAAGCACGCGACACGTACTAGTACCGTAGAATGGAACGGAACGGCCATGGCGATAAAAAAAATCTAAAGCCATTGACATGTATTTCTGCTGTGAATTAAGTTAGTAGGGGGGCGTGGTTTGACATTCATAGCCGATGGATCTGTGGAACAAGAAGCGGGGTATCTGGAGTTGGACCGAAGAAAACATGCGATAAAAGGGAATGGAAAAAAGATCAGACGTGAGAAAAGGTGAGGAAAAGCGATGTTTCATCGCGAAGTCATCCACCGTTGCTCATCCCCTCCCTCTCTCGGTGGTGACACGAAGGAGGGGTAGTTTCGTCCGTCCCACGAGCAGGAGCAGGCGCTGTACCGAACGAACGGAAAGCACGCAAAGCAGGCAGGCAGCCAACCACGAGAAAGAAAGGAGACAGACAGGAGAAAGCATCAGGGGAAGAAGAAAGCAGCAACTGCAGATGGGGACGCGCGCGCTCCCCTACGTACCTTGGCCAAGGAGGAAGAAGCTGGGGCGGCGATGGCGACCGTCGCCGGCGGCGAGCAGAAGGCGCCGTCCTCGCCGCCGCTGGTGGACGCGCCGGAGCCGGACCCGCCGCTGTAGTCGAGCGGAGACGCGGGGCTGCCGCGTGCCCATCTCCCCTTGTTCTTGTTGGCCGCCGAGCCGGAGCGCGATGCGCGCGTCCGCTTCCCCCGCGCCACCGCCGGCCAGGCCGTCTCCTCCTTCGTCGCGGCTTCGGACGACGGCGGCCCGCTGGTCTTCCAGGGCGGCGTCCACCCGGCGAGGTCGGCCGCGCGGAGCGAGCAGATGATGCCCGCCGCCTCGGCCACCGCCACCGCAACACAGCAGTCGCCATCCTCCGCCATGGCGTCCGGTGAGTGGCAGGCAGAGGAAGGGGAACGACCGGAGGCGTGGACGAGAGAGATTGAGAAGGTAGGCAGGGCGATGGGTGGGAAGGTGGACTGGAAATGAGGGGGGCGTGCGTGGAGTGGAACGGAGGCCAACCAACGCCACGGCGTGGCGTCCCTTTTAAATGGACGGAATAATAATTAGAAGCGCGGAATGGCCGTCAGCCCCACCCCACTCCACTCCTCTCTCCTCTCCTGCAGCTACGGGACGCGCCGCGCGGGCCGCCACGTCCTCCTCCTCCCCCGCGTGACTCTGGACTCTAGACGACCGACGCCGCTTACCGGCGGGGCCCCAGCGCGCGCCCCGCATGTCAGCGACATGGACGGTGTTGTGCGTCCGGACTGGCTTGCTTTCGACGCCGACGACGTGGACGGGCGCCGACCGGGCGCTGTGCAGGCGAGGGGATGACCGGAGACCCCGAGTGGGACCGTGGTGTCAGTGGGTGAGGAGGGCAGCGTAAAGTCAAGGCGTAGGAGGCAAGGCAGCAGCACGGCACGGGTGTGTGCTTGGAGGAGAAGGCGATAGTGGAGGCCTCCCTCTTGGTTTCCGTGTGGCGACCGGTGCGCACAGCGATCTACAAAAGCGGCTGCGGGCGGTGATCGGGGCAAGAGGGAAGAAATGCTAGGGGCAGTCAGAAACAATGCGTTCCTTCGCAACATTTAGAAAGAAACAATGCGTTCCCTCGCAACATTTAGAAAGAAACAATGCGTTCCTTCGCAACATTTAGTACCGTCTTGTTTTTTTGAGAGGATACTAGTACCATCGCATGCATGTTGTAAATAATCTTCTAGGCCTCATTTGGTTCCAAGAGATCTCGAGGCTGCATGCATCAACTGATGCAGAGGCCGAAGGTAATCCTCCATTTTTTTTAAAAGAGATCTCAGGGCGATCCCCGCGCAATTCCCCGTGCGGCCAAACTTACCTGGGCGAGCCCATGGCGCCATTTGGTTGCACACGAGGGGGAGGGATCCCTGCCCAATCCACGTCGTTTCCACGGGAAGAAAAGCCACGACCCTTTAGGTCGGGGAGAGAGGCCACGGCTTGAGAAAGACAAGTGCAGCCGGTGCCGTCAACCAAGATCCAGCGCCCCGCCCCTGAGCTCCTCCGCCGGCGACCAAAGGGACGCGTCGGCCCCCCTCCGTCGATGACTGATGCAACGTCCCTAACCCCCTCCCTCCGGTCCTCGGGATCCACCCCCCACCCCTAGGCCGCCAGCGTGTTCCTCCTCCATACCTAGGCTGACGGCGACTCGGCAAGTCTACTAGTAGAAAAAGGGTCATCTGTCCCGGTTGGTAAGGGCCTTTTGTCCCGGTTGTTGAACCGGGACTAAAGGGTCGTTACTATGCCCTAGCCCTTTAGTCCCGGTTCTTACACGAACCGGGACAGATGGGCCTCCACATGGCCGGTGCGGCGAGCCCAGGCAGGAGGGCCTTTGGTCCCGATTGGTGGCACTAACCGGGACCAATAGGCATCCACGCGTCAGCATTTCAGGGGCTGGGGTTTTTGTTTTTTTTTTGAAAGGGGGGGGGTTGGGGTTTTGGGGGGTTAATTTAGGTGTTTCATATATTGTGTTAGCTAGCTAATTAATAGAGAGAAGTGTCCTCTCTTATCTCCGTGCTTGGTCGACGCTATGTACTACATACATATAGAGAGGACTAGACATGCTAGCTAGTAAGCAAACGAAGGAAACAGAAAATCGTCATGAACATATGCATACGGAGAGAAGTGATATCGACCACCTCTCCTTCTCCGAGGGATTGGTCGAACAACAAGTTCTCGTATATCTATCCGGCACTACCGGCTACATATATACAATAATTATCTCTTACAATATAATCTCCTAATTATATATGAACACAGGGTCCACATAGTATTCTCCGTTTTCAGCGATCACGTGGTCAAAGAAGAATGCCGCCAATTCCTCTTGAATTGCTCGCATACGATCTGGTGGTAGGAGTTCATCCCGCATCCGAAAGATCTAATTTGAAGAAGGGGGTCGATACATACATATATATACATATATATATATATATATATATATATATGAAACTCAACACAAATGATGGTAATAAAATAAAATTGTGAATATTATTGCTTACGCACTTCATATTGTTCATCAGAGTAGCCCCGCTCACAGGTCGTGTGGCGGATGGACTCGCAAACGTAGTATCCACAGAAATCATTCCCTTGTTCCTGCCACAACCACCTTACAAGAAATAGAGGTCAATCAAACTGATAAGCAAGCATGCTAAATGGTATTGATGAAACTAGCGCTTGAATCACTAGGAGATGCGCGGAACATGCTACTATAGTATTTACATTCGGGTGTCTAAATTGCAGCTTCTTCGGCAGTCCCGGAGCTTTTTTGGTGAATTTTCTCCAAACCCTGCCAGACAAAGAAACAATTACTTGATATCAGGAAATGAACAAAGTTGCGTATCTTGTGGTGGGTTGCTCGATTTCGGTCTAGCTTTTGTGCGGACGATGCTGCATTCTTCATCAATCCGGCGAGGGAGGATCTTGCTACGGTGCCGCCATTCTGCAGCCATTTGGGAGTGCTTCTGGGTTGAAACAAACATGGTAAAGACGGTGGCCTACCCCATTTCCTACTCGAATATGAATATGCAACCTATATTGGTTGAGTTTGGGATTCTGCGGGGGAATCTCCCATGCCAGTACTCGGGGCTACCTTCGGGAATCAGAAAGCCAAAGAGAGTTGAGGTTCAACCTATGATCGACAAAATTTCAGGCAAATTGTCTCTGAGAAAAGGTAGGCTCCTTAATGGGATGGGGAGGTTGGTTTATGTCAACTCGGTGGTAACGACAATAGCTACATGTTTCTTGACGGTCTTTCCACTAGACAAATGGCTTGTCAAAAAAGTGGACAAGCTGCGAAGAAATTTTCTTTGGGAGGCGGACGATACAAACATTGGTGGGAAAAGACCGGTAAATTGGAAGCAAGTTTGCTCACTAAAAAAATATGGTGGTTTCGGTGTCAAGAATTTTGAATGCTTTGGTCAAGCCCTAAGGATCAGATGGGAGTGGTTCCAGTGGGATGAGGCGGGCAGGCCATGGAAGGGCACAATGGCACCTTGCGATGTGACGGACAAACAACTTTTCTCGAGTTGCACTAAGATTCAGCTGGGGGACGGTGATGTTGCCGGTTTCTGGAGGGAACAATGGCTCAATGGGGAGGCTCCTTCCTTGGTGGCACCAGAGATGTTCAAGCTAGCCAGATTCAAGAAGCTTACTGTCAAGGAGGCGCTGCACAATGGGCGACGGATGTAGGGATCGTCTGGCTATGGGAGAAGATCTAGGGAGTGGTCTTAACAGAGGACAGAGACCGGGTAGAATGCATGGACTTTAACTGCAGGCGGTGTATATTCTACTTCCTCTGCCTACGATGCCCAGTTTGCGCCTAGGATTGAAAGGCCGGGGCTGACACGACTGTGGAAGGAAAAGATGGAGGGGAGGAACGGGTTCTACATATGGCTGCTCCTACAGAACAGAAATTGGACAGCGAACCGTTTACAAGCCCGGGGATGGCCGCACGACAATGTTTGTTATCTCTGTGACCAGCAGCCGGAAACCGCGGACCACATCACAATGTGGTGCTGCATTACGAAGGAGGTTCTGGTTCATCTGCAGGGGCCAAACACCTGGATGAGCGTGGATGCTTTCTCAGCGCCATCCATTGAGGAGTGGTGGTCGAGGCTGCGCTCCGGCCATGGGACCAGGAACAAGACCAAGGAGATCACCTTGGCGGCTTACGTCACCTGGAGTATTTGGAAGGAAAGGAATCGCATGACTTCCGAGCAAAAAGAATTAACGGCCATCGCATTAGACGGCCTGATCGGGGATGAGGTGCAGATGTTCTATGAGGCCACCAAAGTGATGGATTTTCCTGGCACCTCGAATGTCTTTGTAACACTTCTATTCTCCTTTAATGCCAAAGCAGAGCTCCTGCTGTTCACGTCAAAAAAGAAAAGCTGTTTACATATGCCCCCCTTTGACATTTTCATCTTGCCCTCCAAATGAAACATGTGTTGGTAAAAACTCGACCCTGTCTCTCGTTCCAAGCCCCCGTTTCTCACAGAGCATATGATGGATTTTCCTAAACAACATCATTTTTTTTTTCAAAACGGAGGCAAAGATTGCCTCGTCTATTAATTAAGCAGAAGAGAATTGCCCAGTTAATTACGGAAAACCGGGCAAAAACCGGAACAACAAGGGCCAAGCCCACTCCCAGAGACAGACACACAGGGCAGAGCCCACCCTAATCGACAACATGTCGACCTGCACCCAGACAACGGAACTCCGACTCAGACGGAGAACTCAGAAGAACAAAACCAGGCGACAGCTGGCGCCACGAAAAATCGCCGAATGGGCCACTTGTAGCCAGTCATCGTATACCACAGGGCCCCGCCGCCGCAGCTTCGACTCCACAGCAACAAACAAACCGAGGCAAAACCGCGAACACGCCGGAGAAGATCCGACTACCGCAACCAGTGCCGCGTCGCCGACATCGCTCCCACCATCATCGTTGCCACAGAAGTCTGGTCGCCACAGAGATCCTTTCGGGGCCGCCGCCCCGACATCCACCGCTCCGTCGCGCCCAGCGCACTCCACCGGCACCGCCTTCCGGGGCCGCCGCCCCGACATACCACCGCTCTCGTCGAGCAGCAACGCCGCACAGCCCAGCTGCCCGGCAGCCCACGCTGCTCAGGGCAACCGCTTGCAGACCACGAATGTTGCACCACATCTGGGGCCGCCGCCCCGACATAAAGTCAGACTGCCCCCTCTAGGGCGCATCGACCGAGCCGACACCCTCACCGCCCAAGCGGGACAAGGATGCCACCCAACCAATGTCGAGATCGAGCCCCACCTCATAGAGCTGCTACTCGCATTGTTCCCGAGATCGCCATCTCGGCGCACAAACAAAAACCACTCGGAGCCACCGCCCCGACGTCCACTGTCCCCGGCGACGAAGAGATCTGTGCAAAACGCAATATGCTGACTCTGGTCCCTGGTTGTTTGCTTTGTCCGCATCATGTCTGGCATTGCATCCCACGATCAGGGTACTACCTAGGTCCGGCCAGAGCTGTGATGGCGAACATGCTGGCCCTGCTAATATAACCACTGATTGGTATACATGACACATGACAGCGTTTGATCATAGCGGTAGCTCGCCGTGCCTCTGCTTTCCCCAGTTAATGAGAGCCGTAGGAAGGACCAAAATGTGCAATTCCCCTCTAGACTTGAGAGTCCAATAGCTCTGTTCTGTTCTGTTTTGTTAGTTTTCCTTTTATTTTGAAAGCCATATCTCTTCCCTCGCAAAACTAAAAAAGAAAGCCATCTCTGACCGTGCGTGCTGCCAGGGACAAATTTTACAGACAAGCTTAGATCCGGTCGTGGTACCTGACGGCTAACCCGATAAATTTATTAACCGTGCATATGGGAGGAAGCGAAAAACGGGATCTCTGACCGTGCGTGCTGCCAGGGAAGAAGAGGTGCCGGTCTCATTACCTGAGCTGATAAACCTTTTTTTTTGTTTAGTTGTTGTGAGTTTTTACTGTTCGTTTCTTCTGTCCTATGATGCGGAGGAGGCATCCATGTAGCTCAAGTTCCGGGCGTGCTTATACCTGGCCATGGGAAGCCCGGCCCGGCCCGATGCTGCCCCCGGGCCAGGCTCGGGCCTAGATCTTGAGCCCGAAGGCCGGGCCGGGCCTGGGCCCGTCATTTTTGCATTTCTCTGAAGGTCGGGCCGGGCCAGCCCGGAGCCCGACAGGCTTTTATGTGTTCGGGCCGGGCTCGGGCCCAGAAAACACGGGCCTGGGTTTTTTTCGTCGGGCTTGGCTAGGCCCGGCCCGAGATAGATGTTGAAACTTACCTTTGTCCAAAAGATCTCTGATAAATTGAGAAGTAGAGAAACTAATCTCAGATTGTTACGGTCTCAACATTAACTGTAAATATGCTGAAGCTGAACAAATTACTGTGCACACGGCGGCAGACCTGGGAAACAACAAGGAACAAACCCCGGATGTCGGAGCACATAGAGATTTCCAGGAGAACAAAACGACCAGAAGAAATCTTTCCCTATTTATAAAGCACGGATTGACTTTGTCGACTTCACCGTCACAATACGCTTCTTTCCGTAAATTTACGCTTTCGTTATTTTACTTTGCTATCCGAGGCGGTACTAATTTCAAACCCCCGTTAGTACAGTTTGTGCCACGCTGGGGCCTTTCCCGTGCAACCTGGTCCTCGCTTTGCTGGGCCTATATGCCCAATGGGCTTCCACGATCCGCTTAATAAAAATAAAAATAAAAAAAGGTGCTCATGTGGGATTCGAAGACAGGACCTCCTGTTCCATCAAGAGGAACGCAACCAACTGAACTCAATTACACTTGTGTTAAAAACCGATGTTCCTTCTCAAATAATTAGTCCCACCTCGCTTCTTTGCATTAATTCTCACCAATTTAAATACGGGGGTGTTAAACAAGTCAACAAGTAGCCTCGAGACTTGATACAGAGATAATGTGAGAAGAGAACTTGGAAGGGCCCTGTGGAGGGAGAGAGAAGAAAAAGCATGTATCAGACGTGGACAAGGAGGGCTGGGTGGAAACACGGGGGAACAAGGACACGGCTGGTAACCATGTCACCCTGCTAGCAGCAGCAGACGGCGACGAGGACGACCATGTCAGGGAGATGCCGATGAGGACGCAAGGACATGGCTGGCGACCGTGAGACGGTGACGAGGACGACCATGTCAGGGAGATGCCGATGAGGACGCAAGGACATGGCGGGCGACCGTGAGACGGTGACGAAGACGCGTGCCTTTGCATGGTGTGTACTAGCGTGTTAACTCTCACACCTTTTCCCTCTCTTATTGGGTTATTATTCTGTAATTGTTTGACTTAATTTTTTTAATTTATCAACAAACTGTTCTTCACATTAGGTTATCATTTGGTTTCAGAGAACAACGCACCCATAAATACCTCATATATTTCTTAGAAAGACATAATTTTGTAATATTTTTCTATAAAATATTTTTTATTTAATCATGAAAAAAGCAACAACGGCAACATAAAGTTGGTGTGACATATGTGGAACAATCACATTGTGAAAAAAAGCAACAACAGCAAAAAAATATCACATAATGATACTGTGATGTGATTTTGGTGCTTTTCTCATAAAAGAAATCCTATGAATTTCAAAAAAATGAATGTTTACTACTTAAATCCTAGCCTGTATAGCTGCACAGGTTGAGTTTTCAACGTTCCCTTGCGCTGGCATGGTACAATGTGACGTGCGGTGGCTGAGTTCATCGCATTGGGATTTTTTTTGCGGGGACATCGCATTGGGATCGATCATGCTCGGACCCATTGTGATTTGGTGAACACCGCCGATAAAAAAGAAAGATTAGGGTCATCGTTTGCGAAGGCGGAAGGACGACAAGTGACGACAGGGGTGAGATGTCATGTTAAAATAGAGAACATGGACAGGAGGGGGGACTTGAGCAATGCTTACATGGTTATAGGCCCGCGTGAAGTTCTTTCCTTCCGTTGTAACACACGGGCCTTTTTGCTACTGGGCTTCTGGGCAGTCCGAATCATCGGGGTTCTCGAAGAGAGGGAGGCGGTCGAGGCCAGTGCCGGAGATACTGATGACGCGGGCATGCTGGGTCGCAACGGCAGGCGTCGGTGCGCAGGTTCCGGCGACTGGACGCGAGCGTGACGGTGGCAGTTATAAGCTCTATGGTTGCGGCGCCATTGTTGTTGTTCTGAGTTCTCCTGTTCGACAGAGAAGAGAGAGGGTGAGGAGAGAGATGAGACCGGTGCTAGAACTGGGAGGGAGAAGCGTGGAAGAGCCGGCTCACCGGCGGGGACCCTGCTGCTGTTGCTGCAGATCGCCAGCGGGGGTGGCTGGCTCGACCCACTCGGGTTCGAGCTGCGGGAGAGGAGCGCCTGGGAGGCTGCCTGCTTCTTCGTGGACGAGGGCGCGAGGAAGCGCTCAGGAGCGGTGGGATCTGGGAGAGAAGGGGGTTGCGCTGTGTAGCTGTTTGCAAGTCTCTCGATGGGGAATTGATCTAATCCAGCAGACTGGGGGTCCCACGCACCGCTACCTCATCTCTCCTGGTCCAGTCATTTTCTTTCCAACATACGACCTCTCTCCTCTCCATAGCACTAGCACCCGTACCCGGAAGAAAATCATATACGACCGGGTCGTACGCTCCGAACAGAGCGACCCACTCCATCAAGCACCACGTGGATCCCCGAATCTCAAAGCAATCACTCTCATCTTCTTCCATGTCTTCTTCCCCAACGGGCCATCTTCCTGTGTTGCAGCGCCGCCATACCACATACACTAGTCGTTCCTGGCATGAGTCCGAGGCTCCGGGAGGCTCGCCGGCGACCTCGCGGAATTGGTGCTCACCTGTTTCGTGTTGCCTTCTTGCACTCGGTAAATCCATGTTGCCCTGTTACCGCTGCTCCTGCTCATTTTCTTGGCGCTCCTCGCCGGCAGCGCACGCGGGCGCGGCGGCATGCCTCTTCAACTTGCTCTCGCCGGCAGCGCACGCGGGCACGGCGGCATGCCACCCATACGAGACCTAATCGCGCTGCCAACCTTGTTCCGGTCTTCGGGAACCTCACCGTCGCTGGCATCCTCCGCGCTGCGTGGCGGCTGGGACGGCGTCGCAGCCGGAGAATGAGTGGCACAAATCGATACGGCGGCGCTGCAGGTTGCAGCACAAGCCTGACGGGAAAGAAGATAGGAGTGCTGCTTTGAGATTCGTGGATCCACGTGGCGTTGGATGGAATGGGTCGCTCTGTTCAGAGCGTACGACCCGGTCGCATATGATTTTCTTCCCCCGTACCCACACCAAGTGACACACAAGATTGTTTTTAACAGGAGAAGGGATCCCAAGGACCGAGAAGCTCCATTAGAGTTAGATAAGAGAACTACAGCCGGACCCTATTTCGTCCCTAAACGTTCGAAACGCATGCCCGGTCCGGTCAGTGTCCGGTTAAAAAACAACCGGATCGGACCCCTCATTTTCTCTTAAATCGTCTAGACTGACCAACGTACCTCAAACCGGGACCAAATTGCACAGTTAGAATTTAGAACTTGATTGTCTTCAAGGAGGCAGTTCATTTGTGTATATACAAACCATTCATGATATAATTCTCATGTATAATGTTATCAAGAACAAAATGATTCATTTTTTATATCACGTGTCCACCAACTCATTCATGGTTTTGCTATAACCAACAATTTGCTTCCAATAACTCGGATTTTAATATGTTATATATGAAATTTGATTAGAGAAATGTGTGAAATCTGTATATGATGTTAATTTTACTTGTTAAATATTGTTTTGGAAGCAAACTTATAACTATAGCGCATGATCCATTTTTTTCATACAGGCGGCGATCCGGATTGCAAATAAACACCCACTATAATCATATAGGGAAAAGAAAACATCGAGAACTACACATGCATACCTCTGAATACGTCGCAGGGGAAAACAATAGATTTCTCATCGCGAGTGTGAGAGAAAGCGAGAGAGAGGGAGAGGCAGGAGAGAGAGGGAGAGAGAGGCGTCTTAGGATTAACCACATTCTAACACGTTTTGGTTTGTGTGTACACTAAGGCCACCGCCGGCGAGGGTGAGAAAAAGGATAAGCGGCAACACAAATATGATGCGTCACTAAAATAAAGGAGATGGACCTACTGTGGTCTTGAGTGATGGTTGTTCGGTTAAGAGTGTGTGTTGTGTTTTTTCTCCCGTTGCAACGCACGGGCTCTTTTGCTAGTCAAACTAAAGGCACGACAACAATGATCCCCCTGATCAACCAATCCCTTGGCAGTCGCCAGGAACTTCAGTACATATAGCAGATTCAGTTTAAACTTTAAACTCAATTGTTTTCAGCATTCCTTCGAGCCAAGAAAGACGATTTAATTAGCACGTTCCGCTGAAATATAAGGGATACTGAAGTAACTATAATAAAGCTAACCTGCGGTGATCATACTATACTTTGCGAGCCTTGGCAGCTTTCTCCGTCATAGCGTCTTTCTCCTCCTTGGGGGCATCGTCTCAGAGCCGGCTACGACTGAGAGACTGGTGGGTGATGGCATCTTCGCTGTCGATGGCGGCATCTTCGCCGCGTGGTTTGCTGAGGCGGGGCGCTGGTTTCTGTTTGGCAACGATGATGGCGTCGAGAGGAGCTTGGGTCGCGGCGTAGTCTTCGGTAGTCGGTTCTTCCCGGCGTGTCCGAGGTGCTCTTCCGTGGTTGCTTGGTTGCTTTGAAGTCGGAGCTGCAATGGAGCGAGTCCAGGTGGTGACGATGACATACACTCGGCGGTCGTTTGCGGAGGGCACGGTCGGCGCAAGTCCTGCATATTTCCCTTCTGTTTCTCGTCGTCGAAGTCGGAGCTGTCGGTTGCTTGCGAGTGTGGCCATCTGTTGGCATGTGCCGTCGTGGATTCTGTTCCATGTCGGTGGCCAGGTTGGCCGGTGGTGCCCATGTCATGTGGGTTGTGTTGTATCGGTTTTAGCCTGGTTTTCCATTAATTAACCGGGCAATTCTCTTCTTCTTAATCAATGAAAATGGCAAGTCTTTTGCCTCGTTTCAAAAAAAAAAATTGGCAGCTTTCTCCCATATATCAATAAAGATAGTAGGGCCGGAAATCCAACTCGGTGCCCAGGCTCATCTGCTCTCAGTCAGAAAAAAAATCAAAATAAATACTAGAAAAATTCAAAAAAATACATTTTTTTGTGGTAAATAATTTGATGCGTGAAGTCCGCTCCAAATTTCAACTCATTTCGACATATGAGCAGCTCTCGGTGAAAAAGACAAATCGGGTCAGAACAGCGTGTGAACAGTAGACTTTTTTACAGACCCTGATTTTGTCCTTTTTGCCGAGAGCTGCTCAAATGTCCAAATGAGTTAAAATTTGAAGCGGACCTCACGCATCAAATTATCTACCAAACAAAAAATTAGATTTTTTTATTTTTTCTAGTATTTGTTTTGATTTTTTTCGTCAGCGCGGGTGCAGCTGAGCCCGGGAGCAGAAACGCCGCGTCCACTAGTAGGGCATGCTCTTTTCAGGTGCTCATACCCTACACTTTTATTACATCATCCACTCAATCCAGAGAGTTGATAAATCCAATGCAAGCCTCTTTGAGCTTGCTGCAATGATGCTAGTCCGCAAGAGCTAACGTGGCCGCCACAGTCTTGGCATCAGGAAACTCAGAAAGTTTTCTTTCACACATCAACTTCATCCTTTCCATGACAAACCTATCCGCAGCCACGAGCAAATGCCTTACGATTTCTTCTTCGTCATCATCATGGAGGTCGTCCAAGGGAGGCAACTCATCCGTGTAGACGAAGTGAAGCAGTGCTTTGAAAACAGCAGGCTCCATGTCTTCAATGGTTATGATGTGCCCCTGCCCGCACTTGTCCCTCATCGGCCCGTAGAGCTCCGCCTTGAAGACTGGCGACCGCATCGCGAGGACGATCTTGTGGGCAGTGAAAAACTCATCTTTGACCTTGAAAGACACATCCGATTCCTCCCTCGCATCCATCAAACTTCTAAGGTTGTGCAACAAGTCTGAAGGCGGCACTTGGATATTAAAGCTCATGCCGATCTTCCGCATCTGTGCCTCCTTCAGCTTGATAACAGTGATGTCACACTTAATGAGAAGGATGTCGTTGGGGATGTACAAGTACGCCGACCCTTCGATCTGGCTCCTCCTCACGAACATGGAATGGTACAAGCAGGATAGGATCATAGGACAACACTAGGGGTTGCGCAACACCACAGGCGCCGTAGGTTTTGGCCATGTGAAGTTCGGTGGCGACGGCTGTGTGGCCTGCTCGATGAGCGTCAGATGGTACAGCGCCCTCACCTCCGCGTGACCGCGTCCTTGCTCAGGAGCTCGAGGAAGACGGCGACGTGGTCCTTGCTGGCCTCCGTGTAGCCGTCTGGGTAGTAGCTGAGCCGCCAGTCGTAGCCGCCGACGGCGAAGGGCGCGGACTGGATGACCTTGCTGACGCCGAGGCCCTTCCACAAGCTGTAGCCTTCGATCTTGAACACGTGGTCGCCCCGCGCCTTCTCCGGGGTGCAGGTCGAGATCGTCGAGATCCCCGGGCTCTTGGGCGCCGCCATTGCTGATCTATGGGGTGGGTGGAGTGAGAAATGAAGCGCCGTGGGCGGCGGTGTCGATGGGTGCCAGTGGGGTAGGAGAACGGCGCCGAGGAGGATCTGAAGGCGCTGCGGGGCGCTGGCCGCACGACGAGGGGTGGAGCGGGCTGGGAGAACGGCGCCTAGGAGGATTTGCTGATTCGCGAGGCGACGGTTTTGGAGTTTGGACTGCGCAAAAATGGGTAATTTGGGAAAAGTGCTCGGCCCACGCCACCTGAAGCACGGCAACCGCTGTTGATCGTCGGCGAATGCTATATCTCGCTTATAGCGAGACTAGCATCCACCTTGCCAGAATGGCTCGCACATATGGGCCGGCCCCATAGCGCTGTCGCACACTCGTTCAGTCGTTTGCCGGAGCAACTACTAACACTTGGCGTGCTCTCAGCCGTCGTCACATATCGCGTGCTGAGTGTTTTCTTAGGGATTTGTTTTTTTCATACGTATTTTTGGGTTTTAGAAGGTTTTTTTGGCTTTTCGGGTTTGCCCGGTTTTCTTTAGGCTTTAGACAAAAAAATACTAAAAATAAATTGTTTTACAGAAAAATGTGTTTTTTGCATCCGCGAGAGATATATATTTGCTTGTCGTGAAAGCACAGCTGTGCCTCTTGGAATATAAAAAAAAGCAAATATTTGCTTCTTGTGAATGCACATGTTTTCTTCCGTGGGGAAAAAAGTGGGAAAAACCCGTGCTTCTGGCTCGGTTTCTTTCTTTCCTTTTTTTGTCGATTTTTTCTCATCAAAACCTATTAACATGAGATCCAGTATGAAAGATCTTGACACGAGAAATCCAACCGTGAAAACGGCTCAGGATTTGGACGCGCGGTTTAAGAGATAAAACATTTTGAATAAACGAATCTACGAAAAAAGGAGAACTCCCAGGTTGCATCCGGTTTTTTCTTCTTTTCTCTTTATCATTTTATTTTATTTTTCCTTTGGGTTTTCTTCTTTCTTCTTCTTCATTGGTTTCTATTTTTCATCATTTTTCTTTGTGTCTTCCAAAATTTTCACTGGGTTTTTCTTTTCTTTTGTATTTATATATTTTTTCTTTCTTATTCGGCCTTTACTATTTTTTTTCTTTTCTACCTTTGTTTCCCTTGTATTTTTGGTGCTTTCTTATAGCTTTATATAGGTTTTCTTAGCTATCTTTGTACACTTTCTGCACCAGGAATAGTTTCTATATGCACGTATAACATTCTGAAAATACATAATTCACACTCTTTAAATAATATATTTTATATGTCAACATTTTTCATAGACATTGTACACTTTTTTTATACATTAGGAACATTTTATATGTAAAAGTTTAAAATTCTCCAAATTCAAGATTAAATTTTTTTATAACATATATTTTTATGTCTAATTTTTCCATAGACATTCTACATTATTTGTATACATCAGAAATATTTTTTTTACACGTTTAACACTGTCCAACTGCATGATTAACATTTTTTAAGCAAATATATTTTGATGTCTACTTTATTCGACACATATTGTACATTTTTTATACATCACAAACATTTTTTATATACACATTTAATATTTTTTAAATGCATGATTAACATTGATTTTGTTAAAACCTATAATAGTTTTATTTTGACTTTTTCGATAAGAATTGTACATTTTTTTATATGTCTGAAATGTTTTTCTTCTATACACACTTAATTTTTTAATGCATGATTGATATTTTTCAATCATTTTTGAAAAATCATAGTATTTTTTATTTCTACTTTCTTCCGTACAGATTGTACATTTTTGTGTATATGTTTTATACATCAGAACCATTTTTTTGTTACACACTTAAAAGAAATTATGCATTATTAACCTTTTTCAACTTTTGTATATAAAGTGTTTTTTATAATAGACATACTCAGAATATTTCAAAATATAATGGAAAGTAAAAAAAAATAAAATGAATGCAAAAAAAGTGAAAAGAAAAACTGAAAGACACAAAGTGATGGAGGCTTGTGTCCGTTGGGTTGGCCCAACCAGGCGGCTACCTTCAGCGAGACGTCCTACTTTCTCGCTTGAAGCGAGACATAGGTGTGCCCGTAGGAGTTGTTGGATTTCTCCGAAGAGAAATCACTACAAGAGTTGTTGGATTTTCTCAAGACCAAGTAGTGGCATGGTAAACAAATTACTGATGGGCAATTGACAAATAAGTAGCATTCATAACTATGATCATTCATGGCATAATCTTGTATGGGCATCACGTCTGTGACAAATAGACCATAATCAAACTGCATCTACTACTATTACTCTGCGCCAAAACGGCTATCGAGCATACATCTCAAGGTATTAAGTTTGCAAGAAACAGAGTAACACAATAAGCAAGATGACATGATGTAGACAGGAAGAAACCTAACAATAAGATAAATCTCTGTCGTTTTATCCTTAGTAGTAACAACACATCATGTGCCTTTGTCCCTTTTTGTGGGCGAGATCACCGTGAGATTGAACCCACTACTACGCACCACTCCATCTAAAGAATTACTCATCTATCTTGCCCAGAGAAGACAAATAACTCATAAAGCATAAATAGCTACTCAATTATACAATAAAGAAACTTCAAAAGATTCAATTACATTCGATGAACAATCTGATCATAAATCCACAAATCATCAAATCCCGACAAACGCACCACAAGAATTACATCGGATTGATCTCAAAGGAGATTATTATATTGAAGATCAGAGAGAGAGAGAGAGAGAGAGAGAGAGAGAGAGAGAGAGAGAGAGAGAGAGAGAGAGAGGCCATCTAGCTACTACTATGGCCCAATAGGTTCTAAAGGAACTACTCACATATCATCATGGAGGCAGCAAAGTTGATGACGAGGCCTCCTGTGGTGGTTTCCCCCTTCGACACAGCACCAGAATATGGCTCCAAATGGGATCACTTCAGAACAGAGGCTTGCGGCGGCGATAATTTTTTTTGGGTTTGCTTCTGAGGCTTTCGAGATATATGAGTATTTATAAGCCAAGAATTAGGTCAAACAAAGGCTTAGGGACCCCACATGGGCAGGTGGCACGGCTACCACCCTGTCGCGCCACCAGGCCATGTGGCTGCCTCATGGGTCCCCTCGATCTCCCCTGAAGCTTCTAGAGTCTCTTATTGTCCAGAATTAAAAGTCGTAAAAAAATTCATCGTGTTTGAACCTTCCTAGGTATGGATTTACTACGAAACCAAAAACAAGGAAAAAAAACATGAACTGACACTTGGAACTAAATTAATAAATTAGTCGAGAAAAATATATATAATTATATATAAAGCACACAAAAGTGATAATATAATAGGATTTAACAATAAAAATTATAGATACGTTGGAGGTGTATCACTTTTTTTCTTCCAACTCCCAAAAGGGGTTCTGCAAAGACTGGACTATTTTAGATCCAAATTATTTTGGCAAGGAGACAGTGAAAATAAAAAATATAGACTAGCCAAATGGGGCGTGGTTTGTAGGCCGAAAGACCAAGTCGGCCTTCGAATTTATGACCTGCATGTCAAGAGTGAGGCCCTACTTAGTAAATGTTTGTTCGAACTTTTTATTGAGGATGACGTTTGGCAAACCATATTGTGCAAGAAGTATCTAGGCCAAAAGGAGGTGTCTCAGGTATATTGGAAACCTCGTGACTCACATCTTGGGCTGGCCTAATGGCTGTAAAGAAACATCTTTTTCGCTTTGGGTCTTTCACGATAAAGGATGGGTCGGAGATTTGTTTCTGGGAAGACATCTGGCTAGGCAATGCCAATCTCCGAGAACAATATCCTGGCTTGTACATCATTGCTCGCGATAAGAATACTACTATTGCGTTGGTGCTCAGCTCAAACACGCCGAATATCTCGTTCAGGTGGGATTTGATTGGCCCCCGACTTATGTCATGGCATAACCTTTTATTCCGTGTGGATTCGATTAACCTGACACAAGGCCGGAACCTTACTACATCGGGCTCGTTCACAGTAGAATCTATGTATTATGCGCTCATGCATTCTGAGGTACCGATGAGCAATGGCGGAGCTTGACAAAAAAGCATGGAGGGGGGGGGGGGCAATTTTTTTTACTCATACCATTGGAACAAATCAGTGTATACAACCACGCATGGAAGGAATCAATGTCACATTGTGCGTGGGCGTGGCAGCCGGTGCGGACAGCGGCCAGCAGGCCAGAGTTCATGCACTCGACCGCATGGACGAACACCTGCTAGTGGCGACGCCTAGCACGCTCTTGACCCCCAGCCCCCACCTCCACCTCAGCGTCAGTGTCGTCTCCGACGGCACACGCAACGCAGAGCTCCTCCTTGGCGACGGTGTCAGAGGCTCGGGAGTGTGTATAGGGATCGGCTGGTTGATGCTGGCCACTGGGCTAGCTCCTTCTGGGTGAGATGGAGCATAACACAACAACAGCCGAGCAGTACGTGCGTGCTTTGATGCGTGAACATGGGATTATGCATGCAACGTGGGTAAAGATGAGCCTTCCTAACACAACAAGATGCAGGGCAGCAGCGGCCACTAGTACCTGATGAAAAGAAAATTTCCTTTCGGCTCAGGGGGAGGGGGGCTCCGCCGTTGCGATGAGTAATACTCCCTCCGTTCTTTTATATAAAGTGTATTTGTTTTTTTATAAAATTTCATAATGTAAGGTGCATTTGTTCTAATTCCTCGTAATTTGGCCCTCCATAAAAAGGAAAGTATATCTCCCTTGATTGCATGTATCTCTCCTTGTAGAGAAAGAAAAGGAAACTATCTCTCTCCCGATTTTGTGTATCTCTTTCTTTCCTAGCCTAAATGATTTACTTGCCGCTAATCTACATATTAGAGAAGGGTAATTTTGTCCTAACTAGTGCATAATTATGTGCCTTGGTAACCGTGCTGAAAATAATACATGATAATTTGGAAATCAAAGTAATACGATAATTTGGAAATCAAAGATTGCACTAAAAGTTAAAATCTTCATGTGGTATCTTCGTATAGAAGTTTTACTAATCAAAGTCTTCATGTGGTATCTTCGTATGAAAATTTTACTAATCAAAGGCAACCTCACACGACACAACTGGACATGGAGTACGAAGTGTTGTTTTATTACTAATGACGAGACAATCAAAGACCTCTTTTTTCAATGCAATTGCCCATTCTACATGACCAGTTATCCAAATAGCGTCAAATTTGTATCCGCCCACAAGTGTTGCCAATATTTTTGGTCATTGGTTGAATGGTATTTCAAATAGATTTAAAACGCTAACAAGGATGGGAGCGTATGCCTTACTTTGGTCGCTTTGGCTATGTAGAATTGATTTGGTTTTAATGACAAAAATGCTTCTCCTCTGCTGGTTATTTTCCGTTGTACGCACGTGGTCTATGCTACAAAGAACGGAGTGTCAACCACTGTTTAAGGTGGTGTGTACGTGGTTGGAGCATGTGGCTACGGAGATTTTTTTTTTCCAATCTGGGTGGCACCATAACCCACGGATTGATCCTCCACCTCTTTCGACGTATCGGTTTGGTTTCATTTCTTTTTGTCAGAGTTTTGCTGATTGGCTGTGTGCGTCCGAGTTATGAAGAGGACGAGTGTTACTGATAATACTTTATATCTGCCTGATACTACATTTTGCATAATAAAAGTACCCTTTATCAAAAGAACAGATCATTCATTCAGAGGTGTCTCTGGAACAATCTGTTCTTTACTATTCTATTTTTATTTCATTGAAAAGTTTTGTTGGCATCTAAATATTTTATTTGTGATCCTTTTACTAATTGAACCAAATTATCTCCACTTCAACTTCATGACATGTAAATTAGTAATCTCGAAGTGTGGTAGTTTAATTTATCCATTCAACTTCATTAATATTCAACACTGAATTAAATCTAGTTATAAATGTTTTTTTCATAACTATTGATTATAAGGTGTATTTTTTGGATAAAATTTCACAATGTATGGTGCATTTCTTCTTATTCCTCATAATTTTCTTTTTAACCCTCCAGAAAAAAGGTTAGCATCTCTCTATGTCTCCCTATAGCAAAAGAAGGGAAGTATCTCTCTCAATTGTATGTATCGCTTATTTTTTTGGACTAACTGATTTACTTGCCACAAACCAACAATTTTCCAAGGGTAATTTCGTCCTAAGTTCACTATAATTATGTGCCTTTCACCATGCCATAAATAATACACCTTACATAAATGAACGGAGGGAGTATTCAACACTGAACTGAATCTAGTTATAAATGCTTTTTTCATAACCTTTAGCGTAAATTCTTTTCATTTGCCTGATTGTCAAATTTTATGAAGTTTTTCTCATGGTATAATAAGAAACATAATCCATTTTATTTAGCTTGTGATCATGATTGGGAGTATCTTAGTGATCTTGTAGAGTTGTAAGTACAATCCGCATGTATTGATTTGCTGAATGTACGCAGTAAGAGAATTTCAGTTTCTCTTGTCGAAGATCTTGATTAGGGGTTTACACTTTTCTTCAGCAGATACATACTTATTCGTCCGTTGTGAAATTAATACAAAGTTGAGGCACTTATTTTGTGAACCGAGGAAGTACTTGACAAGAGAAGTTTCAAAACTCAAAAAAAAATTATGCATAGGACACTCTATTTTAGGGCAGAAAAAACGAAGCAGCCAGCTAACTATCTGCATTTTTTTGACGAAGGAAATTTTTTGGCCACTATCAACATGGCTAGTCCTATTCTGTGAACGCCTCTCCCTATCCTGACATATCAACGATTTAATCTCACTAATCAATAGCATATACCTCGAACGATCACAAGCGGGATCTTGGATTATTTTGACTGGCATTGACGACGGCGTGACGCTCCGCAGAACCCGGCCGTCTCAACACAAGACTGTTGCTCCGGGAGGTACCGCCGGCGCGACTGCCATGGCTCCTGAACAAGAAGAGACACCGTTCGCCATCCCCGCGCCTGCACGTGTAGAAATCAACGCGGTCTCCCTTGCACATGCGGCTCTCCTCCACCAGCCGCCTCCACTGAAACCCAATGATCCGGTACGCCATGTTCGAGTTGATGAAGCGGAGGTTCACTCCTTCTCGCGGCCCTCAGCGTCGAGGACCGTGACCGCGACCGTGTTCTGGGCGTTCAGGCCGTCGTCACGGAGCTCCTCCAGCTCTGGGAAGAGCTCCGGGATGGGGTTAGCACGCACCGCCTCCTTGGTCAGCAGCAGCCGGTTCTGCCCCGCCCGGACGTCGGAACACCTTCGACAGCGCCCACTCGGCATCATACACGCCGAGGCCGTCCATCACCGCCTGCCGGTGGCGCGCTTCTTCCGCGGGGTCGATGCAGCAGCGGGAATCCATGGCGCCGTTCATGCGATTCCACCAGGAGCTACCGCCACCACCCTTGCTCCTGAACACAAAGAGGCACCGGTCGCCATCGCCGCGCCTGCACGTGTAGAAATCGAGACGGTCTCCCTTGCACATGCGGTTCTCTTCCACGAGCCGCCTCCAATCGAAGCCGATGACCCGGTACACCTTGCTGGAGTTGAGGTAGGGGAGGCTCACCTCCTTCTCACGGCCCTCCGCGTCGAGGACCTTGACCAAGACTCTGTTCTCGGCGTTCAGGCTGTCGTCGCGGAGCTCCTCCAGCTCCAGGAAGACCTCCGGGATGAAGCCACCCCGCACAGCCTCCTCTGTGAAGAGCAACCGGTTCTGCCCCGCCTGGACGTCAGACTGCTCCAATACCCTTGACAGCGCCCAGTCGGCGTCGTACACGCCGAGGCAGTCCATCACCTGCCGGTGGCGCGCTTCCTCCGCGGCGTCGATGCGGCCGTTCATGGGATTGCCTAGGGGAGATCTATCTTAGGTCTATCCACCGGTGGAATTTGGGATGCCACTGCGTAGGTTACGTGCGAAAATATAAGTCGGTAGGTAGGATCGTTTAAATGGTATAGGCACGCCCGTGTGGTATGTTGTGCGGAAAGAGATCTTTGTTCTTGTTGGGGTTATCTGGAGACTGATCTTGTGCGGGGTATTCAAAGCATGCTACAATCTCTGTTCAAAGTCTGCGGTATCTTTATCCGGTTTCGGGAAAGCCTATAACTGCGCATACATGGGAGGAAAACTGGAAATCCACGGTTGGGCCGGAGAAAGAATCTCATATTTGGAAAAGATCTTGCACGTCTCCTAAAAAAAGAATATCTTGCACGTCTATCTATCCCCGTAAGTACTGTCTTTGGAAAATATCTTCATTTTAAACTCAATTTTGTGTTTTAAAAAAGTTTATTTTAAACTCAACACTTTTGCTTCGGTACACCCCCTAAACACATTGACGGCTGAGATCTCTCTATACCCCTTCATCATAATAAAAAAGGTAGGATAGTCTTTTCACCCGCGCCGATACACGGCCTGTGTACATATACACAGCGCCATTTTTATTCCTCACGGCGTGTGAATCAAACTCAACACCTCTTGGTCTAAGAAGGACCACACTAACCAATTAGGCCATCCTAATGCTTGTGTATATTTACTTGAGAAGTGCATGGATGAATCCAGATACATATGAACCCACTTGAAAAACACATTTTAAAATAATAAAAAAATCTGAAAAAAGTTACAGGGGTACGCCTCCATGTTCTATGTGCGTGCATAAAGTTTCACAAAAAATAAAAAAAATTTGTGGCCAATGCAAAAAAGACAAAAAATTATGTCATGGAACACTATCTAGAAGCACTGACATTTGTCTTTTTTGCGGAGACAAAACAAAAAGACATTTTTTTCACAAAATTTTGTGCCGCATACACACATTTGCGAAATTGTATGCGTGATATTGTCTTTTGAATTTTTTGACATTTTAAAACGTGCTTAAAATGCATTTTTTTTGAAAAGTGGGTGCATATGCCCATGGGTTCAGGGGGTGCCCTCTCATATTTACCTCTTCTTTTTGTTTTCTTCACTATCAATATTTAGGAATTTGTTAATAGTTTTGGAAAAAGTGTTCATGTTTATAAAATATTCATACACAATTAGAAATTCCAAAATTGTTGACAATTTTCAAGGAATAGTTTAGATAGGAAAATCTTCATGTTGATTGATAGTGACAGAAATTGCAAATAACAAAAGCCTTGCCCTACCGGCCTACCCGAACAACCACCTTTGAACATGATGTGCTTCTTGACATGCATGAAATGACATCAAAATTTACCAGCATGTCGGCATGCTCAGGGCAGGCCTCCATGCAAAAGTTGAAGGACTTCGGACACCGAACACACCCGGCGTCACGTTCAACTAGTGTTTTACAGTTTTTTTCATCGGGAAAACCCTAGAAAATGCATAAAATATCAGAACTCAATAAAATTTATCATAGATACTTGGCATGGTGATGCTAGTGTGTGGAATTTTTTTGGGTCCATTTTATTGATGTGAAAATAAAGTGCATCCAGACTTGCCCTACCGGCTTACCCGAACCACCACCTTTGACACATGGTGTGTTTCTTGCCATGCATGAAATGACACCAAGTTTTGCCAGCATGTGGGCATGCTCATGGCAGGCCTACCCGGACACCGAATGCATGTTGCGTCACGTTCGGCTACCGTTTTAGGGTTTTTCTCACCGGGAAAAATCTAGAAAATGCATAGTGTCAGAACTCAATGAAATTTTTATTATGGATGCTTGGCATGGTGATGCTAGTGTGTGAAAAAAATATGGGTCCATTTTATTATTGTGGACAAAAGTGCATTCAGATTTACCCTACCGGCCTACCCAAACCAGCACCTTTGAACATGGTGTGCTTCTTGCCATGTATGAAATGACAACAAATTTTACATGCATGTGGGCATACTCGTGGCAGGCCTCCATGCTAAATTTGAAGGAATTCGGACATCAAAACGCACGTTGCATCATGTTTGACTAGTGTTTTAGGGTTTTTTCAACGGGAAAAACCTAGAAAATGCATAAAATGCCAGAAGTCAATGAAACCTATCATGGATGCTTGGCATGGTGATGGTAGTGTGTGGAAAATTTTGGGTCCATTATATTGACGTGAGCTGTTTTTTAAAAAGAAGAAGAACAAAAAACGAAAAACAACAAGAGTGAAAAAGAAACAAAAAAACAATAAATCGATCGCTAATTGACATATTTTCATTTTTATTTTCTATTTAATATATGTCCAGAAAGTGTTCAGTTTTTTATATGAGCATGTTTCTATTTAAACATACAATAAACGAACATTTTTTTAAATGAACAATAAACAAACAATTTTTCTATTTAATAGATGTTCAGAAATTTAATTATATTGATCCGAGTATCTTTCTATTTAAACAAACAATTATTTGACATATCTGTACAATTTTTACAAAATGCGAATATTTGTACTTTATGGAAAAAATTTAAAAAGCGAACATTTTTTGAAATTTTGAACAAATTCTTTTAAGTGTACGCAATTTTTGAAAAAAAGAAATAAAAAAGGAAACTAAAAAATAGAAAACAAATAAATAAATAGAAATAGTGATAATAAAAGCACATGTTCAACAATGGGCCGGCCTAGCCGCGAACTGAAGTAGAAGAAAAAAAAGTAAATAGGGACAACCATTACGAATATTCTAATTTGTTAGTGTGGTTCTCCTTAGACCAAGAGGTCTTGAGTTTGATTCACATTGGTTGCGCTCTAGCCGCAACAGACGCCTTGGCACGTTTCACCGCAATATATGGTAAAGAGCATCTCTAGCCCATACCTCAAAACCGATTAGAGGAGTAAGCATTCAGTTTTGAAGGGCTGAATGGAATATCGATCCCTTATCTCCATTAGAGGAGTAAATTTTTTACTCATCGCCGCATCGAATCCTTATATTACTTGAGTGGAACCGGTTCTCAAGAAAAAAGTCCCTCTCCCACGCCGCCTCTCTCCCTCGCTCGCACCCCCAAATCCACCGCCGGACTTCCCCGCCCGCACCGCCACGTCACACCACCTCCCACGCTTCCAATCGGCTGGCACCGCCCGAAATGGCAGGATCCAGCCAACGGAGGTCGTCGTCGAAGAGCGGATCCACGCCAGGGTGATACGTTCCAAGAAGGGAATGACTCAACATAAACATAAAAATTAAAGATATGCGCTTCACAGAGAGCTTGGTTTAAACAATATGAAAAAAATTAGTAAGCGTCATGCATGTGTCCTACTACAATAAGGAAAGATTATGCCATGGTGATATGTTCCAAGAAGGGAATGACTCAACATAAACATGAAAAATTAAAGATAGATGCTTTGCAGAAAGCTTGGTTTAAACAATATGTAAATGACATATTTGTGCTGGAAAGTTAAATGTGCACATGAGACGCAGTTGAATTAGCAGATGGTAGTGGAACCATCCCACAACACCAGACCAAGAGAAGGAAATGGCAGAGAATAAAATGTATAATTCAACTAAAAGACATGTAGTGGAGGACATATAAATGCGGATTAGATTTTATGAACTATGCATGCTTGCTGCGTTTATTCTCCTCGTGCTGCTTCCTTACTCGCGTGGTGAAGTCCCGGGCTCTCTACCACAACGTGCAACGGCTGGGCAGACAGGCCCAAACACACCATCCATTAATTAAGTAGCATGGAGTCTCTTTGTTTCCTGATAAGATGCATTCCTAATAGCCAATCAAATTATATTATCTTCAATTATTATGAGACAAATCTCATCAGACTACATGTTCCTTTTTTTTTATGTTAGCGATGCATTCCATTTTCTGAAATAAAAGATACATTTAATTCCTAGTGG